>NC_068567.1:41949611-42256287 GCF_025698545.1 Gossypium raimondii | reverse complement strand
AGAACCAAACAAAACAGGACAAAATGCGGAGAGAAACCACACAAAACCCACACATCGCAAATCCGGATGGTGGGACTTAAACCCAAGCCTTCTAGGCTCGTGGCCACAACCTTTGGCAACAGTGCCAAGGCTTCATTGGCAGTACTAGTATATCTTGATTTATTATTTCAAGTTTATCTGCATTTTCAATTATTTTTCACACATATATATATATATTTATAGTCTAATTTCTTTTTTTTTCATAAAATACATATCATAGATGCAAATATATCTCAATTACATAGTTTAAAAATATATCTCAATTACATAGTGTAAATACATATACACACATATAAATTTTAAAATTATTAATTAAGTTCAATAACTTAATTTAACAATTATACTTTTAATAGAATTATAAAAAATAATAATTAATGAAAAATAAAAATTGACATAAAATATCAAAATTTTGTATCAATCTATATGAATTTGATAGAATCTAGTATTAAGCTTTGAATCCAACCACAAAGATCTATAAAATATATATACATATACATATGGAATCATATATATTTATATGTATAGATCTATGGATTATCAAAGGTTTCACCCTGTAGAGCCTGCCTGACGGCACACGGCGCTCTTTAGCCAACCAACCAACTAGCAACTAACTATAGTGGGGGTTATTGTTGTCAAAGTGCCTAACAGTACCTCCTGGTAGCTTCCTATTGCTCTTTTGATGAGGCCGATCTTTTACATTCTGCAAATTAGCAATCGATAGCGATGACAATTGCTTCGATTCAACATTCGCTGTTCTTGCATTCCTTCTTGAGCTTAACTCACCACTTGAAGTCACCATGACCGCTAAAATGCTAATGCTAAAATGTTTATGCATGCGTTGTTGCCTGGTGTTTTTTTTTTGTACTATTTATAGGCCCTTAAAGGGTTGGTGTGCCTCTTTATTTTTTTAGGATTTTGCAGTTTTTGCTCTTGTTTTTAAATTAGTCCTAATAGGTTGTTTCATTTCTTTTATTTGAGCTATTATTCAATACTTTTGTTGAGGAAGCATAGTTTTTCTATTGATATACCCCTATCTCAATTTGGACGTGCGACATGCATGCACGAAAAAATTTACATACGTTGCATGAAATTGTGTACCGTGTGTATTTTTTTATTTTTAAAATTTGCACACGGTTTTTTTTATTTTTGGTTTTTAACTTAAGCATAGGAAAAATAAAAGTATTATTTAAACAATTGCATTATGGATTAATTTTTAAGTAAATGAATCATGATATGTGTGTTGCTACATTAATTATTCTTATAGAAAATAGTATCAACATGATAGTAATAGTGTTTCGTGATGTTATCAATATATAAATCTATACACTTAAATTGTATAATAGTTGTATTTAATCTTTAAAAAATCTTAATAAAATTCCCATAAAATTAGTAGTTCTTGATATAAAATTTCCCAAAAGCTATTTTAGAACATGGATAACAAGTTAAAGAATTGGAAGTGGATGTTAATTTTGGAGTAACACATATTTGGAGGAACTTAATAGAAAAAGAGTTTAAATTATTGAATTTAAATTAAAATTAACCAAGATATTAAAAACTTTGTAGTTCTTGTCCAAATACGGACATTATTATTGCTAACATAAATCTAATAAATGCAAATGGATTCTCATTTCCATTTGTGTAGACATCCTAATCTGCATTTATTATGTAACATCTATTTTGAAATTATTTTTTAAAAATACTTGGGAAATGTTTTTTAAGGTTAATTACCAAAAAACATTAAGTAAATTTATTAGTTAAGTTATTGCTTATAGATTTATACTAATTTTAAAATTTTTAAATCATTTGAAATTTTTAGTGTTTTTAAGTTTTTCCAATGTAAATTATGAATGAACTTTTAATTCAAATTTTATTTTAATTTAAGACTCTTTATATGTGATCCTATTCAAAATTTATAATCTACAATTTTCGAAGTGATTAAAAGCTTTTTGTTTAAAATAAAAAAAATATTGAGCCATTTATGGTATATGCACACGCTTTAAGGTAACAATTTATAAGTATTTATTAACAAAACTATTTAGCATTTAATTGACTCTAAGCTGGCATTGACCATGTGTGAACCCACCATTTTTTTTTTAAATTTGGGTCCACTATTTGTGAAATGTTACGTTTTCTTATCCATTTCTTTCTTTAATTGTCCCTATGGTTTTTTTAAGGTGAATTTTCCCATGTATGTCCTAAATTATTTTAAGCTTAATTTTAAAAATATATATATCATTTGAATGGAGTGATGAAGATTTATATTAAAATTTCTCACTTAAATGAGTATAATATTATACAATTTTTATATGTATTTATTTAATTTGATAATCATATTTTATACTCTATTAATATATATATATATATATATGCATATATTTTCCATTCTCAATGAGCAAATTTATTTTCCTTTTAGTTGTATGTAAAATGTTTTAAAATAAGTCAATTTTATCACAAATTAACAATTTACTCTCAAAATCTTGAACAAGATGACAAACCCAATTGTTCTATTTATCAAAATTGCAAGAATTAAACTCGAAAAAAAAACAAAATTTTATTTAAAATTTCAATAAAATTGAGTTTTCAACACTAATTAAAGGATGAGTAATTTTGCAAATCATCAACAAAATGATGATAATTTAGATCAAAAACCCAGATTTTAGCAATGTAATGATGAGAAACAAATTGCCTATTAAAATTTTCAATAACCCATACAGTTGATTCAACTGTGCTTGGTTCAATAACATTGCCAATAAGTTGCTTCTTCATTATGATCATTTCAATTTTATTTTTGTTGTTGATGCCATTGCCACTTGATTCATCCTATTATTTCAAGAGAATTTGGGTTAGATAATGCAATGGTTGCTCATACTTTTGTTTCATTGATTCTCACAATTTTTCCTATATGATAAATGATGACAGTCAGAAAATAATTATTTAACTATTTATTATTTATACTGTAATTTTAATCTTATTTATAATTCTACTTGTATCTAAAAAAACGTATAATTTATAATTGTTAGAAGTGATTAAAAGCTTTTTGTTTAAAGTATTAAATATTGCTTATCTAATTCTCTTTTCTTTTGCTCTGTTGTGTTGCAGTACTATAAGCACTTTGTGTGTCACTATGATATGGACTTGTTTTCTATGGTTCATTTACTTCTATTATCAATGGGTGAGACAGACCTACACTCTGTGAAGTCGGGTCCATATAATGCCAATTGCATCAGGTATTCCCTTGTAAAGCTGTTGGGGCTTTCTATGTATGATGATGATGTTTTTGTATCGAGGTGGCAGCGTAGTGGCAAAGTCCCTGGAGGTGTGTGTAATAAGCCTCTGAATCCTAAATTTTTCGAAGTTGCTTTCGATTCCTCTCTCTCTCTATATGCATAAGATGTATAAGCATATTTGTATCAATTTGTTTTTAGATGATATCATACTTGAGTTTTTTGTTGTCTAGAAGGTAGAAAATTAGACCCATTTTGAGTTTATTCTTTCTAGATGTCTTACATATGGCAAAAAATCTATGCATCATAGTATTTGTTACCCTTTTTACCGGTATTGGAGATTTTATCCCTACAATTCATGAGGAAAAGTATTGTTATATTTTATGTCATTCCTAGGTACCCTTCGGGCAAATGGTTTCCATTTATGTATAAATCAGTAAAACAGTATTAATTTTGAAAAAAACCGATTATGACATATATGTATATGTAGGTGATCATCAGTAAATTGATGTGGTCAATTACAACAATGGGAATTCTGAGCGTGTGATCATTGATATTGACTTCCGAAGCCACTTTAAGATAGCTAGAGTAGTTGACTCATACGACCGAATATTGCATTCACTACCAGTTGTCTATGTTGGTTCCTTGACTCAGTTCAAACAATTGCTTCAACTTATGGTTGAAGCTGCTAGGTCGTCTCTCAAACAAAACTCAATGTTGTTCCTTTCATGGAGATCTCTTGCTTATTTACAAGCAAAGTGGTACTCTGACACGACATTGGCGTCAATTCTTCTGCTTGCCATAAGTAATGCAAAGGACATTTAAGGAGGTTGCAACCTTCCTTTCAATCTGAATTAGAAGCAGAACGACTATTAAACCTATAAACATCGATAATACCTGAATATTGAAGCATGACAGGGCACAACACTCTTCATTCAGGGCTCTCTGATATGTACAGATTTTGATCTGGAAGATTGAAGTTCCTTTTTTTGTGAGAGATGAACTGTATTGCCGTTTTTTTCTTTCTGCTATTCTTTTTCTTAGTAGAGAAATAAGTGCAGATCTCAAAATGAAGGGTAGGTTCATATAGCTTTTGATCGATTGAGTCAATAACATGCCACCGCCACATTTGTCGTTTAAACGTCTTCATTTCACATCTCGATCTGGGGAGCCATTTACTTCTCGTCGATATTTTAAGCACAGGTATGTAAGGGTATCGATGTACGAGAACTGTTGCGGCTCGAAAGGAACTTGAAAAATCTACTACGACATTATAGATTGTTATTTGTTTTTTCCTAAGTCTAATATTTTATAAGGTTGGAGATTTTGTTCTTAAATTTTTTCCCTCTTTCTTCTTCATACATGATTTTGATTGTAAAAGATATGCTTTAAATTAAAAATTTATAACAATATAAAATAGTATATTAGTTGCTTTGTTACTTTCCCTATTCATGTTTATGGTCTATGTTACTCTTTTTATTTAATTAATTATTTAATAGTTTAGAGGTTAAATTTGAAATTAACCATTGTTAAAAATAGTAAGACAAACCTAAAAATAAGGGGAAGCCACTTATTAATCTCTTAAATCCTTGGAGGAACGGCGGTTGGCTGATTTAGAGAGAATGTAGAAGGAAAACTACGAAGACTTGGATCGATATAAGTTAGAAACCATGACAAAGATACAAGTTTATATTCCCAAGCTAAGATCCAATCACATTCTACACACCCAAGGCGTCATGGGGTCATTTGATATGAGGCAAGTAAACTTCAACTATATGCGCAAGCTCACCAACATTAATCTGGGCTGAATAAGAAGAATTTCAGAAGAAATGAAAGGAATCTGACAACTTCTTCTTCTCCCTAGAACCAGAGCCAGCCATCCCTGCTCCTATTGAGGAAGTTAGCAATGAGGGAGACGTAGATGTAGATGTAGAGGGGGTTGCGGACCAGCCAATAGAGGAAGATGTTTAACTTCTCTTGTATTTCTACCTATTTTCCTGATTTAATAAAATTTCCTTCCTATTTACATTTGTTGTTCTTACCTTTCTTTTTGTTGTTCTTAAAATTTCAATCACCAAACTCATAATAATCTATCAACCTAAACTTAATCACATAATACTTAATATCCTTGTTGTAACCTCTAGGACTAAGCCAGATCTAATGTAACATGCACATATGGGCTATGTAACAGTCCATTTTTTAGTGGTGTCTAAACAGTGGTTTCAGGATAACAAATTCCAATGCGTTAACTTGTAAATATTAATTATTTATAATTTATAGAGTCATTATAGTCATTTAAAATTTGGTTTAGAAATTTAATCGTTTAGGTAATTAATTAGTTAAAAAGGACTAAATTGTAAAACCTACAAAAGTTAGAATTTTTAATTAAAAGTATTAAATCACTATGAAATGATGAAGTGGTGGCCTTAAATGATTAACATACCTATTATAATGATGGTGGACGGTTAAGGCTAAATTTTTGGCTAAAGGTAATGTTTAATTTAAGGGCAAATTTGTAATTAGATAATAAAACTTAAATTAAGTAAAACCAAAACAAATCCCTATAATCTTGTTATTTTCCACAAGTTGAAGGAAAAGTATGCCATAGTTAAAGCTTGGGTATTCAACATATAGTATCTTTGCATGTAAGTATATTTTCCATCCATTTTTCAAGAATTTTGTGTTTTTGGGATCGTTTTGGCTTAATCTAGGTAGCCCAGGGGTTAATTTGTAAAATTATTAAATGTTGTGCAAGATGCCATTGATGATTTTGATGTGTTCTTAAAGTTAATGGTAGAATATGATGTTTGGATGTTTAATAGAACTATTATGTTAAGTGATTTTGTATGATTTTAACTTTGGGGATTTAATTGAAAATAAATTAATATAAGCATGTTTTCTAGAAAAATTTAGCATGTATAGATTGTTTAAGGATGTAGATGAATTCGCACAAGGGTTTAATGACTAATTGTGAAAATATGTTTGTTTTAATATCGAGGACCAAATTGAATAAAATGTAAAAATTTGGGTAAAATGTGTAAAATTGTAAATAAGGAATTATATGTATCAAATTGAATAGAATAGGAAATTTAGGCTAATAATTATATTATATTATATTATATTATATTATATTATATTATATTATATTATATTATATTATATTATAGATCAAGAGCAAGTTGATAATCGCGGAAAAGAGAAAGTTGTTGATTAATCCCTGAACTTTTGATGTTTCTGTAGTTTAGCCCTGGTAAGTTCATACAGTTTAATTTGTGTGACACTTTGATATTTTATTAATTATGAATTGATATTTTTAGATGTCTTAAAGATGTTGAATTGTATTAATAGGATTGATTGAGAAAGTGATTATATTAAATGTTGTTATTTGAGACATAATTGAACCGATGAACGTAGGATAGGATACGATTGGCATGCCAATAGGTTATATTGGCACTGCACAGGATTGACTGGTGTTGAGATGATGATTGTGATGCATTATTGTTTCCTAGATATACTAAAGTTCAACATTTGTTACGAACTATCGTGTTATATTATAACGATTCAGGTGTGTTTCTAGGGGTGGATGTAAAGCCTTCGGGCTAGGCACTCAGTGCCGAGGTGTGTTTCAGAGGGATGTTAGGTTATGGGCTTGGCACCTAGTGCTTAGGTGTGTTCTCAAATGGATAGCTCATTTGAGCGATTTGGTGTATTTTGAATGGTTAACCGTCTATCCAAATCCATTATAACGTTCATCGAGCATGTTTTTTTCAAGGGTATAATGTATATGATTGAGTTTTATCATTTGTATTTAAACAGAAAGCTGACCTGTGATTTAATTGTGATTGATAGGAATGTTGTTAATTATCTAGATTAGTTAATAGATATGTTTATTCGATAAGTTTATTGTTTTAACTGTTGAACTTACTAAGCTTAATTAAACTTACTTGTATTTTTCTCTTATTCCCTTGTAAATACATTTTTTTAGACAACGGGCGATCGGATCGGTTCAAAGAATCACACTGTCCGAAAACTTTTGGTAGTTTTTGAATGTTCATTTTAGGTTATATGGCATGTAATAGGTGAATTGTAGTTATGTTAATCACTTGTTACCTATGTCGCTTGTTAAATTTGGGTGATGTTGCTTTTGGATGGATTTTTGTACATGTGAATGTGTTTTTTACTTTAAGTATGAACTGTGCTTATAACAATGTTTTGTCTAGTTGGTATAAGTTCTTGAAAGAAGTTGAGAAATGGTATGTTGGTTGTGAATGGTTAAAATGAATTAATAAGTATGGTATGTATTCTTTTGTGTGAATTTATAAGCTTGAATGCAAATTGTTGTGGAAGTTTTGTGGATGCATTTTTTTAGTGAATTGTGGTGTCAATGAGGACACATTAGTTAGGCACATAGGTTGTTTTTTTTGGGATGCTTTGAATATATTTGAATTTGTTTTAAAGCCTTATAAGCATGTGTTTATGGTATGACTTGGTACATAAGCAATTAGGTTGAAAATGGCTTGCTTCAGGGGCAATCTATGCAGCATACGGCCTGGGACACGGGTTGTCACACGGCCTGGGACACAGGCTGTCACACACGACACACAGCCGTCTCAAATGATCGTGTGTCAATATTATTGTAACACCCCCTAACCCCAAACCATCATCGAAACAGGGTTACGAGGCATTGCCGGACATTTTAGACAATTTACAAAAAATTCTTAAATAAATAACAAACATATATAAAAGAATCATAAATTCATATAAATTTATACTAATTGGCTTCATTCATTTTTTTGAAATTTCGACAGTATTTCTGCTGATTTTTACATAAAACCCTCTGCAAACTTAAAACCAACAACAAACCAATAACAATATTTCAATAAATGATTTTATACTTTAAAACGCCACTAAATCATGCTTAATAAATTGATTTACTGCTTTAATTAATGAAAACCCTATTAACATTTCTAATTAGTTCATCAACTATTCAAGCCATTCCAATTCAATACCAATGTCATAAACAATTTCTACCATTTTACTAATTTAATCGTCAAAACACCAAATATCTTTCTTTACAACAAAATTATATAACATACTAAAATAACCATTATAATCCCTATGTACATGCCACTTTCACTTAAAGGAAGAAAATATCACCAAAATCTTTATGCTGGAGTCGGGATTGTCCTAGATGCTGAACCGAGACTTTGACTCCTCTTTAACCTGCGCACGGAAACAACTATACGCTGAGTATTTTATACTCAGTGGTATTACCATAATTCAAATTATAATAGCAGTAAAGAAATAGAATTACCAAGCATGTAACTATCCATCTTCTTAATTATCAATTAATTCTTAAACTTTCATCAATTAACAATAACAATAAAATTTATAGCTATTCTTCAATTTCAATCACTACTTGAACATTAAGTTCATGCCTTTTTGTTTTCAGTCTCAATTTCAATCCACAATTTTAAATTTCCTCATATTCAATACTACAATCGATCAAATTCATTTGATTTTCTCATTTCAATTATTCACCCTATTAACAATCTGGACTTTGACGGATACACGGATTCCAACCCAAACACACCAATACGACACATTGTGCCTAAAAACGGTACATAGTACCTGATCAGTATACGACATATAAGTGCCTGAAACGACAAACGAGTTGCCTGATACGACACATAAAGTGCCTGAGATATGACACATAAAGTGCCTGATCGGCAAAGCCGATAAATCCCGTACTCTTCCAAATCCTATGGCATGCCAATTGTATCTGACTCAGTCCGACTAGTTAATAGGGTATTTCAATTTCACAATCCAATTTTCACCTTTATTTCAAGAATTCATTTTCAATATCAATTATACTTTTCCATTCACTAATCAAAACACAATTCAATTAAATTTTACTTTTCCATTTTCAAGTCAATATTCATTTCAATTCCACATATATATCCATTATTCAATTAAATTTCTTTCAACTTAATAATAATACTTACCTTATATTTCACTTACCTTATTATTCGCTACCATACACATAATTTAAATTTAACATTAAAATAATAAATAATTTGAATTATAATAATAATAACCCAAATTTCACAGATTACTCCTCAACGACCTTCTCCTTCCCTTTTGTGCTGATACCTCAAATTCTTTATTAGCTATGAAAATTAAATAATTAAATAATTAATTACAAGAAAAATTTTACAATAAAAATAAAATTTCTATCAAATTTTATACTTTAATTCCAATTTAATCCTAACTAGATTTATCTACTTTTCTAATTTAATTCACACTCTATTTCTATTCAAATTTTATCTAAACTCAAATTTAACTACCAAATTTTCAGCATATTTGACTAATTTCAAATTTTCCTCAATTTAGTCCCTACAACATAAAACTTATAGCTTACTTCACAATTTAATCTTTTTATCAATTCTAACTAGAAATTCTATCATTTAAATCTCTAATTCATTTTTTGTTCAACATGAATCATATTCAAAAATCTAAGAATTTACAAAATTTTAGCTTAAACTCAACAAAACTTTGTTCTAAGACTTCTAAAACATCTAAATTAAAATAAAAGGACTTTATTGACTTACCTTTAAAGCTTTAAAACCTTAAACCCTAGTTTTTCCTTTCTTTCTCTTTGTCTTTTCTTTCTTTCTTTCTCCTGTTTCGTCCCTTCCTAGTATGTTCTGCTTCTCTTTTCTATTCTTTTATTTCTATTATGATTTATATTAAAATAATAATAACATAATATTAATATAATAATTTTACTTAAATAATAAGTAAATACATAATAATCACAAATATATGTATTTTATTTATACACTTGGATTTATTTCTACCACACACTTGTCATAATTTTAGTTTATTTTACATGATAATATAATAATATATAATAATATATAATTAAATAATATATTACTATATTTAAAACATAAAAATCTAATTTTTTATCATACTTATGTCGCCTCATTTATGGGACTTGGCATATTTACCTATTTAGTCCTTTAAACTTTCTTTTATTCTATAATTAGACTTTCACTCTTTATTCAATTTGATCTTTTTTTCCTAATTATTCTTAATTAGAATAAATTTACCTAATTAATACCTAATTAAGCACTCAACTAAACTCATAATTACTTCTAATAATTATTTATGACTCAGTTTACTAAGACGGAGGCCTGATAATGTACTTTTCCGGTGCCCACGGATTTTCGGGTCGTTACAATTATTTTAAGTGAAGGATCTACACGGTCTGCGACACGACCGTGTGTCTCAAGTTAGTATGTTACATGGTCTTGCACATAGTCATGACACAGTAGTGTAGTCCAACATCGAATGCACACACGGGCTGACACACGACCTGCGACATAGCCGTGTAACCCTATTTTGAATATTCACACGGGCGAACACACGGGCTGGGACATGGTCTTGTGCCCATACTTCAAGTACTCATACAGTCTAGGTTATATCAGACGGCCGTGTGACCCTTGTTTTTCAAATTGATTCTAGATTGTTTCCCAACTAGTTTCAGAGCCCCGTAGGCTCGATTTAAGGTCCATAAACTTGATTTACCTTGGTTTATATTTATTGAATGTTATAAGATAATTTGTATAATTGTTTATATTTAAATTTAAATGTTCTGAATTGTACTGTAATATTCCTTAACTTTAATCCAGCGACGGAGACGAGTTAGCGGTGTTATAGGCTATTTCTCAATTTCTTACGTTTAAAGGATCAACTAAACCTAGGCTCTGATACCACTAAATTGAAATACCCTATATCTGACCCGATCGCCAAGTCCGGGTACCAAATGTCACAATTAAATCGTATTACTTAACAACAATTTTAACTTAATTTATATATGCGGATTAGCGACTACCTTTGGCGGACTTGTAGGTATTCTACATTAAACTAAACTCTGACTTACTATATTATCTGACATTTACTTTTTTATAACTTAGCTTGTGCAAATACCTTCTTTTAAAGGAAGACTTATTTACTAATATCCTCATTTGTAGCCCTTGAATATGAGATTTGGCTGATAGTTAAGCACCACGTTTCCTTTGTGAACTCGTACTTGTAAGATAGTCCCCACAAGACTTTCCCACTTCAGACCATCCGACAAGATATTCCCAACAATAGATAGTCCCCAGGGGACTATTTCTTCCTTAGATCGTCCTTGGCGGCTTCCACATTAGATAGTCCTAACGGACGTCCTCTTTCTTTATTAATCACTAGCAGACATTCCACCTAATATAGTCTCTGGTGAACTTTCCCTTCTTACGACCTTTTTACCAATAATTAATTAGAATTAAAATCTAAATAATCATCTAGCTATTGTTGGGAAATGTGCTCATATTGTAGTAAACATGTAACTATTTTCTATGTATTTGAACGATGAATAAATAAATAAAGTTAATTTCACATTTCACTATTAGCTTTTGTGTTTCTATATTTCATGTTTTGCATGCATAGCAAAATTGTGACAAGCAAATATTAGCTCATTGATTGTCTAAGTTCAAACTAATGATAAGTGGCACTATAAAATTGTTTACATTGCGAGAAAGACAACTTACTTCAGTAGATAACCTAAACGAGTCCGTAATCCCGTAAAAGAATCATAAAATATCACCAACATAATCATTACATTCTAGAATTATCTCTCTTGCTAATTGATCATTTTACCCTTCATGATCTTTCAAAATTCCATCATTGAATCATCACATAATTTGGTAAAATTACAATTTAGTCCCTCCTATTTCTTCCACTTATTCAATTTGGTCCTTATTAATCCATTTTCCATATTTTCTAAACCCTTCCACCCTTAAGATATTTGCACTATTGGCCCTTTAATTTTTCCATACTTATACTTTAACCCCTCACATGTTAAATATTTACACTTAGACCATATAACTTTTTATATTTCTATGATTTAGTCCCTAGCTCAAATTAATATTTTACAACATACTTCTTATTTCATTTTTCTCTAACATCCCTTATCTTTTAGTTTCTTTATATCTTATTTCACTAAATATCTATCTCATATTATTACCAACCAAGGGGTTTTGGGGATGTTTTTCTGTATGCGGA
This sequence comes from Gossypium raimondii, assembly GCF_025698545.1. Taxonomy (NCBI): domain Eukaryota; kingdom Viridiplantae; phylum Streptophyta; class Magnoliopsida; order Malvales; family Malvaceae; genus Gossypium; species Gossypium raimondii. The sequence continues at coordinate 42,243,913 of NC_068567.1, read as the reverse complement.
ATATCGCTCTAAGAATAGTCATCTTGGCGCATTCCTGGCTTGGTCTCTTCTGGCATACTAGTTCAATCTTAATAACCTATATTACAAATAAAAGCCCGTAACTTCAACGGAACTTAGTAAGTCTCAACCAACATTACCTTTAAGCGTTATTGTTGAATTCCTCCACTTTAAGATTTTGGACTTTCTTTCAAGCTTTGGAGGATACTTTTCTGATTCTTGGAGGATAACTATACGGCAATCTCTACACTTTACCACCTTATACACATTCTGCTCAATGGTTGGATCACAATCTTCACACCATATTGCAGATCATATTTCACAATCTCTTTGAAGTTAGAAGTTGGATACATTTCTCAGAATGATATACAGACGAATGCTACTCTTAGCGGATTCTTATACTGGCTCTGGCTACTATCAGAATGTTAGTCACATCGTATCTTCAAATCGACCTAGACAATGAACTTATTCCAATGAATGAAATATTATAGATCATCCAAAAGAATCCTAGATGACTTCGATACATAATGTGAGAGTTCCCAGGTTTGGCTGACACTTACACCACCCATAATTCTGGATACACCAAGCTCTTTGTCTTGGTAGATTACAATGGTGGGTTCATCAGTCGGGTATACTACCAAAATTTTTTTCAGAAAATGCTTTAAAGGCATACCTAGATCTCGCCACAAAGTCGGACTAACAACTCGCCACTTAAGCATTACAAAATTCGCCTTACAAGCTTTCCAGATAACTCCGCCACTAAGGCTCTATTTTGTTTGCCACCAAGGCATCACATAGTAGTTGTGTTTAACGATATGGATTTTCTTAAACTCAACATCACCTGAGGTTTACCCATCATCGCCCTCGGGACACGTAGAAATCTTATTTGACAAATGCGGCTTATCCGCCATTTCCAGAATGTATCATGGTCATCGTTGTAACGGCCCAAAATTTTTAATTCTTGTTTTTGTGTTTATGTGACATAAGTACTTATCTACTTCAATGGTTAAGTGCTTTGGGTGTATGTTGGAGGTTCCAAATTCAAGCCATGACTTGGGAAAATTTTAGTATTTTTATAAATAAAGCCTTAACCTGGCCTAAAGGGCTTAAGTTTAATAGTTGGTAATCAAATAACAGAATGGGCTTGCTGGTCTAGTGGTTAAGTGGAGTGTTTGATTGCATGAGGTCTTGAGTTCAAATTCATGTTAGAGTGTAGGCGTTATTTTTGCGCAATGATGGACAAGTATTTCGGCAAAGTGGGATTCTGGAGTGGTTGTAGGTTAGTTGGATTAGTGGGAGAAAATTTAGGGATATGGGGTAGCTATCGATACCATCTAAGTTTCTAGTTAGTTTTTATTTTTCTCAAATTTTGACATTCTTCTCTTTTCCCCAATTTTTGTACTATCATTTTCTTCTTTGCTTTGCCGAATTTTTGCTCCCTAGTCCACCCTCTCTATTTGATTTTTCTACAAGCCTACTTTCCACCAAAGAATTGTATACACTGCTCGTAAGTATCTGAACGCTTTATTTTATCGTTTCTGAGCTAGTTCCTAAAAAGGATTGTTTTAGCTCTCTTGGTTTAGGCAAAAATAAGAAATCAGATGCGGCTTCACAAGCAAATTGAGCGTTAGAAATTTTGATTTGTTGCCGTAAAGTGTTTAGGTTCGCTATCGATTTTGATGTAGACGATTTTCAGTTGTGAGTTTTTGTTAGTGATCTAAATTGGGCTCTAATTATTTGTTTTTAGGTCTTAAAGTGCTTGGGAGCGTATTTGCAGTGAAACGATACCAAGTGTGTACCCGAAACACAAAAATAAAGGATTCGGTGAAAAGCCAAAATTACTTACTGTTTGGACAGCAGTAGTAGGCTAAATTTGAAAAATCACCATAAATTGTGGAAATCTAATTAGAGGATGAAAAATTATGAGATTAAATATATTTGAGTCTAGTTTTTCATAGAAGAAACGAAGTAAGCAAAAGAATTTCATATTATGAGATATTTGAATTTTAGTGAGAGAGGGTCAGAATGATTTCGGAATCCCATATCCTGACTTTGGGAAATTATTAAAAATTTTATACAATTATTTATAGGTTATAATTTATATGTTTAAAATCCTGAATGAGTCTATTTTCAAGAGAAACAAATAGGAACATCACCTGAATTATGTACGAGAAGATAATTAATTTTAATGTAGAAAGGTCGAAACTATTAGACAGCAGAATAAGAGAATTTTTAAAGAATAAATTGTAATTATGGGCTAAACCAAAAATTCTGAAAATTTTATGGTAAGAAGATATGTGAGTCTGGTTTCAAGGAAAATTTGTGGATCTTAATTTGGAATTCTGTAGCTTAAGATACAAATAATTTAGTAACAGTAACTCAAGTAGACAACTTTGAAGGATCATATGAGTAAATAGTGGAAACACATATGAGTAATTAACTAGCATGGGTTACATTAAAATGGATCACGAGGCCAAGGCCAACTTGGGTCATGTGGACCCACACGGTCGTGTGAGCCCACACGAGTGAACATCATGGGCTTGTAGGCCCATTTTCACTGTTTGACTGATAAGGTTGCACGGGTCGCCCAAGTCGACTGTAAACCTACTGTAAGGTCGGTAAGCTTACCTAGACCCCTAATTGACTGAAATGACTGTATGACTGATATGATTAAGCCTAATGATGTCCTACTGATTTGATACTGTATGCCCTGTTTACATGCATGATATTATGTTATAGCATGTCATATCTGTATATTGCATTGCATTGGGTTGGGGGATTATAATGTTAGGAGGAAGTGTAATGAAAGGCCTCGAGTCTAATTTACTGATAGCTCAACTGCAAACTACTGTCTAGTGCCGCATTCGGTACTACTTGGAGTGTAGGGATGGGTGGGTTGATTATATCCCTACATGGAGTGTAGGGTTGGACGGGGATGGAGTGTAGAGGCTGGGTAGGATTTTTGTGACTGCATATTTGTTACTGCTACTGATACTGTAATGGGCTAAAGCCCTATTGTATTACTGTTTTTGTACTGAGATGGGCTAAGGCTCAAACTGGACTGATACTGATACTGAAAAGGACTTAAGCCCAAACTGTGATTATCTGTTTACTGTCTGTTCATTTGTATGGGGATTACACATTGACTTTACGTAAACTCACCCCTTCTGTTTAATCTGTACAAGTAATCCTTAGATTTAGGCAGATCGGTGCAGCAGAGGACTCAGTGGTGGCTACACGACTTCTTTTACACTGTTTATTACCTATTTATGATTTTACTTTTATTTGGGAGTATTTTGCTATAATTATGGCCTTTAAGGATTTTGGTTTACATTTGATTTTTATACGGTTTTATGATTTAAATCTGCTAGTGTTAGGTAAAACTTGGGTTTTCAAATAAAATTAATGTTTTATCAAAAATACCAAGAATACGCAAACTGTTTAACAGCTTCCGCAATAAGAAAACATTTTGAAATTGAATAACGATTTGTAAATGACTAATGTTTTGGAAACGAACGACAGGATTTGAAATTAACATAAGATAATGAAAAAAATGGTTAAATAGAAAAGGGGATTTAGCGACGACATATTTTTCGAAAAGCACTACCTTGTGACATCGTCAAATTCGGCCATAAAGTCTAGGCCGGGTCTGGGGTGTTACAATCGTCTTTTCATATATCTACCACACTGCCCTTTTCTCATGTTTACTGTCCTGGTGAACCTCGTGTTTACGGTCCCTACGGACTACATTTTCACCATATTGGCATTCATTTTTACTATCTAAACGGATATCTTCAAAGCACCACCACGAGGTCCATTATCATCTCACATATTTTTCCCGACACTCCACCCGAACCCACTTACTCCAACCTTACTTTGTCATGCAACATTCTTTTAAGCATAATAAACACATTTACATAGATTTCACTCATACCCATAACAGAATCATACTTCCCAACACATAATTTCCATGCATGCTTAGCACACATCATCATATTCATGCAGTGCGTCGTACACTTCATTTACCTAGATGAATATGCTTCACAAAAAACACCCATACACATATATAATACAACTCCTCAAGAAAACATGCACAACTACTATTTTGATCATAAAATAACATGCAAGATTCGGGTCTAAAGACTCACGAAAGACCCACATTTACCTTAGCCCGGGGCTTCTATTTTGATCATCCTTCTCGATCCAGCAGCAACAACTACTTAAAAGAATCATGAAATTTCCATTAGAATCCTCATTTACAAATAGTTTACTAATGTTTCAACTACATGTGACCCTCATGTAGGGCCTTCCACTCACACCCTACTGTTCTTATGTCTTTTAACATCCTTACTATTCAATAATCGGAGCATGCAGAGCTATAAGACTTACTAGAATGTTGAATCATCCATGGATTACACAAAATCTTAGCTCTAGTTTAATGAAGAAGAAGAGAACATTTAGGTTTAAAAAAAAGAATTAGAATGTAGAGCAGAAAAAAAACCCATCTAAAATGCCTCCTCCTCTTACTATATATATACTCTCGGTCCCCTTTTGTGGATTTTGACTAGTAGTGATGCTTACTGAAATTGTCCCTTGATATCCCTACAAAACTTCGAGGAAAAATAAAAGAAAATTCGGTGACGATCAATGTTATTGATTGACTAGTCATGGGAGGGTCAAATTAATCCAGTTGACTCCCAACAAATCCCCGTTACAAGAACCAACTTGGACAGTGTTCATGCAAACCGGGCGTACTACACATTTGCAATAACAAATACTATAACTCATCAGCAAGCCAGTAGGGTGGCGGATTATGCTACCATAATGCACCAAAACAGCTAACATCCATACCTCACTCACTTTTTTAGATCCACCATTTTTGCAGTGTGAAAGGATGTAATATTACATATTTGTTATATAATAGTTTTTTTTGTAAAGGTTGTGGTTCTTAGTAAATAGACCGTGGACTATCATCTTCACGTTGGACTTTTTTTTTACATTCATAAAATTTTTATGAGCTAAAAACGGGCATAGGACTTAATTGAATATTTTCCAAAAGAAGTCCATGAATAGGAAAAGATGGAGAGATGGCAGTTGAAGACCCAATAAATGTCTTGTGGTGAAAAATTGTGTAAGTTTTATTTTTCATTTATTTTCTAGAAATAGAACCATGGAAATAGCTGGCAATTTTATTTTAATTTCTCATCTTTTATATTTATTTTATAATTGTTTATAATATTTATATTATGTCATATTATAATTTTGATATATATGTATGAGATGATCCATAGTTGATCAATTTAAAACAATAAGAAGTTCGGTAATGAGAAAATACATCTGTTGTAATATTCCATTCACTTCTTTAGGTTATTCGATTGCTATGAAAAGTGTGGTAATGAGAATGTGCTTGTCTAGGATTGGCTCTGGTAAGGAAACGCTTAGTTTTTAAGTGGTCAAATATGACTCACCTTCCTTTCCTAGGACCTTTACCTGGTGCACGGTTCACATTCACATCTTCAATTTTTTCCTTAAAAGAAAAACTGTGAAGAATAAATTTTTTTTATGTTTGATTGATTCTTGTGAATAAATGAGTGAGAATATTATAAAATGGTCATAGCATGTCATGCATATATTGGAAGCATATCATATAGATTAGGTAAGAATGTCACTAGGATTATTATATGATCATTCTTGAAATATGAGATAAAAACCTTACACGTGTTTAAAATATTAAGTAAGAGAAGGTCCTCGAACAAGACCTAAGGCCTCCATTGATGGCCCTTAAGTGATAGCATGATAAAGTTTCGAGTCAGTTCCTACCCTAGCCGCACCCCAAGGTAAACTTTATCATGTGGGTTCACTAGATAGGATTTCCTTTTAAAGACAACTAGTCATACATGACTCTCAGTGAGATTGTCCCAAGATAACTTACAAATGAAAGCATTTTCATGATGGGTGTTGTGTCAATGGTTACACACTCAAGATCATCTTTTATTAAATAGCCCCCAAGAAATGATATTTAAGCTAGAGATATGACCAAACATTAAATGGTCATTGGCTCATGTGGAGTCTTGAAAATTAAGATTCACGAATTGATTGGATGTAATGCATGTTCTTGCTAGTTAATCATGGATCCCAAGGCGACATGATTGATAGGTATAAGAATGATAATAGTAGCGGAAAAATGTTTTCAAGGTTTTAATACAAGACGAATGCACCATACTGCATTCTTGATATGTTGCTGAAATGAAAATATTTGCTTAATACAAAGAAAGTAATTAGTGAATCTTTATTGCTTTTTGGTTCAAATGTGTTTCCTACTCCTCTTATTAGCATTCTTACTAAGAACAAATTTAATAGGGATAACTTTTAAGAATGGAAACGAAACTTACTGATAGTGATTAGCTATGAGAAATGCAAATTCATCCTTGACGAACCTTACCCACCTGAAGCTCAACCTAAAGCGAGAAATCGTTGAAGATATTTTGACTTGATTTCTCGATGTTATATGTTAGCGAGCATGGGTAGTATACTGGAAAAACAACACAAGCTTTTTCGTACTACTAAAGAGATCATGACAAATTTGGAGGATTTACTCGAAGGTCAAGTCACATTGGCTCGATAATTCGCCATTACAAATTTGATGAACTCTCAACTGAAATATGACACTCTGATAAAAAAACATGTGCTTAAGCATATGGGATTCTCTGTGGAAGTAAAGGATAATGGGGTTGAACTAGACGTGAACACTCATATTAAAATAGTGTTCAAATGCTTGATCAATGAGTTCGTTGGCTTTGGGGCCACTTATAGTTTGGGGAACAAGGCGATTACCTTGACTGAACTAATGAAGGAATTACAATACTATAAGTTAATGTTGAATGGTCATAAGCTGGTTCAGGAGAAACCTGAGGTAAACCTAGTTGTATGCCCCTCGTCCTCTAAAAAGAAGCAGAAAGTTAAGGGAAAGAAGACTAAGACTAAGTCTTCAGTTCCACCTTGTGTGGATCGGAAGAAGACTAAGAAGTCAAAGGATCCTAAAAATATCAAATGTTTCTTTTGCAACAGAAAAGGGCACTTCAGATGAAATTGCAAAGAGTATTTGGAATATTTAGCCGAAAAAGGAAAATCTATAGAACTCTTTGTGGTTGAAGCGTACTTAGTGGCAAAATCAATTGACAACTAGGTTATTGATTCTGGAGCCACTAACCATATGTGGGTTTCTTTATAGGGGTTCAGCGAAATAATAAGTCTACGTGAGAAAAGTCTCTCGTTGTGAATCGGAGATGGGAGCTATGTTTCAGCCAAAGTAGGAGGAGAAGTTATTTTACATTTTGTTACTTTTAAGAAGATAATTTTAAACGACATATTTTATGTACCTTATTTTAAGAGGAACTTAATTTCTATGGCATATTTATTTAATGACAGTTATTTCGTGACATTCAATAAATGGATTGTTATTCACAAAAATTGTTCTTTAATTTGTAATGGATGGATGGAAAACAATCTCTACTTTATCAAACCAAATAACGACTTGATGCTTGAAACTGAAATGGTGAATAAGAAGATTAAAGCTTCACTCTAATTAGGGGTACCTATGGAACTAAAGACTTGGTCATAATAACTAAGAAAGAATCACTAGACTCGTGAAAGATGGTTCCTTAAGTATGCTTAAGGAAGTTAGTTTCCCACAATGTGAATCTTGCTTGGAGGGTAAAATGACTAAAAGGTCTTTTCATGTGAAAGGTACAATGGCTAACCTACCCTTAGAACTTATGCACACTGATGTATGTGGTCCCATAAGCATCAGTGCCTGAAGAAGTTACAATTATTACATGACTTTCATCGATGACTATTCTCGATATGAATATGTGTATCTAATACATTGTAAAAGAAAAACCTTTGATAAATTTCAAGACTTTCGTGTGAATGTGGAAAAGCAATTAGATTTATCCATAAAAAATCTTTGGTCTGACCGAAATAGGGAATACTTATCTGATGAGTTCCTAGGATACCTTATAAAGAATGGGATTTTATCCTAGTTGACTGCATCAGGCACTCCACAACAGAATGGAATAGCTAAGAGAAGGAATAGACCCTTGCTTACATGGTTCATTCAATGTAAAGCTATTCATAACTCTCTAATTCCTTCTAGGGATATGCGATACAAACGGCTTGTTATATTCTGAATGATGTCTCAACCAAGTCTCTTTGTGAGACGCCTTATGAACTGTGGCATGGAAAGAAACCTGCTCTAAATCAATTTAGAATATGGGGTTGTCTAGTACATGTTCTGGATAAGGATGTAGAGAAGTTGGATGCACAAATAGAATTGTGCATGTTTGTAGGATATCCAAAAGGAACAAAAGGTGGATTATTCTACAATATGAAAGATGATAATATTAAAGTTTCTACTCATGCTAATTTCCTTGAGAAAAGCTACATTGATAACTTTAAGCCTTGAGGTAAAGTGGTACTCGAGGAACTTTCGGTAGCTATAGAACAATCACCAAGTTCAATTCTCGAGAAAGTTGTACAAAGACCTGCAAAAATCAACAACATAGGGGAATATGTCGTAGTGAGAGAGTTTCTATGAAACTAGACTACTTCATCTATGATGGTAGTATTTACAATAAGAAATTCAATCCTAAGGATGATGATCCACTCACATATGAGGAGGCTATGCAAGACATTGATCCCAAACTCAGGAAACAGACCATGAATGCGGAGATGGATCTAAGGAATCTAATACGGTGTGGGAACCAGTGGACTTACTGGTTGAGATTAAACCCATAAGGTGCAAGTGGATCCACAAGAAGAAGAGAAATGCAGAAGGGAAAGTGGAAACACATAAAGCTAGACTTGTAGGGAAAAGATACACATAGAAAGAAAGCATCGAATACGATGAGACCTTTTCTCCAGTAGTCATGCTCAAGTCTTTCCATATACTCTTATCTATTGTTGATGCTCACGATTACGAGATCTGACAAATGGATGTCAAGACAAAATTCTTGAATGAATATCTAGATGAGACCATTTACATGGCTCAACCCACTTGCAATGTTGTCAAAGGAAATTAGTGTTTTGTCTTAAGCAAGCGTCCCACTCATGGAATAAAAGACTTGATCAAACAATCAAGACTTTTGCATTTAAGCAAAACACTAATAAACCTTGTGTTTACAAGAGTATAAAAGAAAAAAAGGTAGTCTTCATCATTTTGTATGTCAATGATATTCTATTTATCGGAAATGATATAGGAGAATTTGTTGGATTTTGTAACACCCCTTACCCGGCCTAGTCACCAGACCTAAGTAAAGAGATGCTATAGTTATACATAACAAATCAATAAATACTTTATTAAATATAAAACTCCATTATTCATAAAGCAAAGCACACATAATCGAACATATTAAGAATTTGAACTCTACAAGGACCTAGTTGCAAAATCCAATCTCAAAATAGAATTGATTTACAACACTTTTAAAGTTTTGAAGTCAATAATGAAAATCAGTAGTAGGTATCGATATTGCATTGATACCTTTTTAAATTCGATACCAAATTTGAATATTGTTTTCTTTACAAAACAAGGGTATTGATACATATTTTATGAAAATATATCAATACTCAAATAAAAATCGATACCAATTTAGCATTCTATTTGTTTTGAAAACTATTCGTATGATCCAATATCGATACCAAATGCCAAAGTTTCAATACTTATGTTCAAAATGGTAAAAATCTCATCTTTATAAGTCCATTTCATGCCAATTTTTCCTATCACACAAAAGGCATGAACATTACCTATTCAAACATTTAAAAATCTAATCAATGTGCCCTCATTGAGACCACAATTCAACATTCATATCAAACTCACATTCTATAATAATTTAAATTTGATTCATAGTACTCAAATATTACTAAAATCACATGTCAAACCTACCATTATAACCAAACCATTTACGACCACAATACTATATTTCAATTACTTCCTTTGAGTCTTATACCGATTAGATAAAATCAAGTTCACAAGTAGCTTACTTATATCAAATACAAAAGCACATTTACAAGTAAACTAAAACAACTTCACATTAAGCTAAAATATATCATATAGAGTAAGTATCTAAACATATTCTAACACACCTATTACATGCCATATAACCCAAAAGTAAACATCCAAAAACTACCAAAATATATCTGGATAGTATGATTGCTTCGAGTTGATCCAATTGTCCGATTTCCACAAAAAGTAATCTACAAGAAAATAGAAGAAATAATACGAGTAAAATTTACTAGAGCTTAGTAAATTCAACTGTCAAAAATGATAAACTTACCGTATAAATTTATATAATTCACACATTACCATTTTATAAACTACGATCCTGTCAATCACAACCATTCAACAGGTGAGTCTTAATAGCAATGCACTTAATGAATATCCTATTTAATTATATCAGATCATTCAATATCATCTCAAGTTAGTTTATCAAGAAATCATATAATCATTTAAAAACTTGCTCGATGAATGATATAATGGATCCGGATATACAATTAACCATCCAAACACACCAGAATGCTCAAGTGAGCTTAGCCAACCGAGAACACAACTCAGCACCAAGTGTCTAACTCGTAGGCTAATATCCCTCAGAAACACAACTGAGCACCAAGTGCGATGCCCAAAGGCTTTACATCTGCCCCCGGTAACACATTAGAATCATTATAGTATAGCTCGAAAGTCCGCTATAAATGCTGGACTTCAGTATATTCAGTGAATAGTAATGAATCAATAATCATTCTCTCAATAGAACCAAACCCGTATAGTGCGCACTAAAACCTATTAGCATGCCAGTTGTATCTTATTCTACGTTTATCGGCTGAGTATGACATTGAATAGTATTGTTCAAGTCAATTAATTTCTTGGCACACATCAACTTAGTTCAATTCAATTATGTCAAAATATTCAACATTCCAATTCATAGTTAATATAACATTCAATTTAATACGAAACAAAATCGTACAAACTTACTAGGGCTAAACTATAGAGACAACGAAAGTTCAGGGACTACTCGGTAACTTTCCCTTTTCCTCGATTATATACTTGTTCTTGATCTATAAAGTAGTTTATTTCAATTGATTAACCTCAATTTCATATAATTTTCAATCTGGTGCAAATTATCTCCTATTTACTAATTTTCTCATTTTCAATAAACTTTTACACTTTATTCAATTTGATCCTTAAGACTAAAACATGATTATTTTCACAATTAATCCTTATCCCTAATAAAACGAATTCAATTATACTCAAATATAATCCACATATGCTAATTTTTTCCAAGAAAACATGCTTTTTTCATTTATTTTAATTAAATCCTAAACTTAAAAATCATACAAAATCACTTAATAAGATATTTCTATTTAACACCCAAGCATCATATTATACCATCTTCAAAAACACATCAAATTCGTCAATGGCATCTTCCAAAACATTTAAAAATCTTACAAATTAACCCCCCCGGGTTAGCTACATAGAGCTAATACGATCCCAAAAACATAAAATTCATAAAAAAAAAGGGTGAAAATTACCTAGCATGCAAGTCAATTAAGCCAAGGCTGAAAGATCCCTTAGCATTTCCATGGTGTTTCAGTTTTACCATGTTCAAATAAGGAAGATGACAATTCACTTTTATTTAATTTAAGTTTTATTTTCTATTTACCATTTTACCCTTAACAAATAAATCAAATTTCACTTCAAAAACCCACCTAAACCGTCCACTTAATACATACATGATATATTTACCTATTAAATCCATCATTTTACCTTTCAATTTTCATTTAGTACTTTTACGATTTATTCATTTTACCTAATAGAAATCGACTTTTGCAACTTTTACGATTTAGTCATTTTTAGATTATTAAATATCTAAACGTTAAGATTTATTAACCAAAATTTAATACTACACTCATGATCTTGTAAATATTAAATAATTAATATTTACTAACTAACACATTAGAATTGTGGTCTAGAAATCACTATTTCTGACACCACTAGAAAACAGAATGCTATAGATCTGATGCCCTAAATGTAGTATTTTCGTCTAAGTACACTTGTAATTTTTTTGAACAGATTGGTTAATAAAATTATTCATGAATTACATTAATAATTTGTATATTATCCTCATATGGTTTTTGTAAGCAAAGCAAAACGGAAGAAAATGTTTCTCATAGGTTGTCTAATGTTTAACTAATGCTAAGCGGTATTATGTGGCCGAATCGTAGTATGGAAAGACAACTTATATTAGTAGATGAACCTACACATGTCCTTAGTCTAATAAAAAATGAGCAAATTGATTTAAAGACTAATATGTCGTCTATCAAGTCCAAACGGGAAGATGTCTTGTCTTGGGCATCGAAGTGGATGACTCCTAGAAAATAGAGACATAGATGTCACTAACTGGACTGACAATACATCGGACAGGACCCAAGAAGAATAGATCTTGAATCAATTTATGGATTTATCACTTTTGACGCTCATAGTGTAGCATACCTAAATCCGGAGTGGATGGCGGACTATGTATGCGTGACTCGTACACTTTAATGTAAGGAAAAGCTTGAGTTAAAATATATATGGAACCAAAAGCTGGTACGTTGGGTGTACAACTTCTATAGTATGTAGCGTCATTCACAACAGTGGAATTAATAGCCCAACACATGGGTAAATGATATCCACTCTTTGGTCTTATATGGTTTAAGAAAATAAACGTGGCCATAGTCATCCGTCTTTGTGATAGATGACTTCATCACTATTTGATAGTGATTGACTTTTCATTAAGGAGGATGTAATGGTTACAATGAGATAAAATAGGATCATATTGGGAGAGCAGATATTATCCCAAAAAGATCAAGGATATCCTATGAGGGTAACACACTTTGACAAGGTCATTGGACGAGCACTAAATAGTTACTTTCGTAATGGTATGTCATTAGCGAGAGCTCAATCATGATACTATAGTGGAATGACTTAATGACTAAATAAGTTTATAATTAATAGGCGAAAAGCCAAAAATTAATTACATATAATTTGAGCTTCAACTACATATGTCCAATTGGTCCCTCCGCTAGCTCGTTGAAACCAAAAATGAATTGCATGTTTGAAAAGAAATGAACGGAATGAACATAAAAAGAGAAATTGGAAACATTCAAGAATGATTATGGTTTTCTCTAAAATGGAGAAATGGAATCATTTGAAAATGAATATAGGTTTCCAAAAATGTAAATGAAAATGGAAACTTGCATTTTTATATAGGACTACTTAAAAAATGATGGAAGAATGAGTTTATGTTATTAGACTATTTTGAAGCCCAAAAATGAAAATAAATCATTTGATCATAGTGAACATTTTGAGTTGTGACATACTGAATGAATTTTCTCAAAATTTTACCAGGGTAAAATGTCAAAATTTTATCGCGGGTAAAATTGACAAAGAATTTACCGGGTAAATTTGGGATGAGAAAATTATTTAATATTTAAATATTAAAGTTTATTTCAGGGAATAGAAAATTTGAATTAGGTTCGATCATATTACAAAGTATTGGGTCAAAAAGGCCCAAGAAGTACTCGTAATTGGACTCGATGTGAGAGAGGCCAAAAACCTCTCATGTAAAGAGGTGGGACGACAAAACCCTAGTATCATTAACTAGGGTTCCCGCCCCCTATATCCTAGATAAACTAGGATAAATTTTTTTCTAGTGTAAATAAACTTCTACAACTCTACAAGGGTTCTACCTTCTCTTTCTATAACTAGATGGCACCGATAGAGCTATTTATACAATTTTTGAGATATTGTTATACTGCCGACAAATAGAGATAACTTATTCTCAACTTATAAATATATTTTTCAGAATAACAATTTTACCAGTTTCTACTAAAGAAGAGAGAATTTCTGTTTTCACCACAAAAGGAAAAAACTTTCTAGTTTTGTGTTTTGACTCAATGGTTCAAGCCTACACTCGAAGCAATTCGTGGGACGACAATAGTGGAGAAGATCGTTTGATTGAAAGTCGATAAACATCAATGATCCACTTATCCAAAAACATAGGTACGAATTTGGTTAAGGTTTATTGCTATAAATATCACAAACCAAGTCGATTTTAAAAATTTTAATTTTTCGTTGTGTAAGAAAATTGTTTTCAAGCCGAGTTTTTTCCAATAGAATTGTCATTAGTTAAACTGTGGTTAGCTTAAAAGCTTAGCATGAAGAACTTGGATGAAGCTAGTTATATTCCTGGAATTCAAATCTTTAGGGGTCGAAAGAATAAAATGATAGCTCAATCACAAGATTCATACATTGATAAGGTGCTAGAATGGTTTGTAATGACCGATGCAAAGCCAGGCGCTCAACCGACTGCATCGGGTTTTTTTCTTTCTTTGAATGACTATTCCAAAACAATGGAAGAAAGAGAGCTTATGAGTAAGGTTCCATATGCTTCGGTAGTTGGAAGCATTATATATGCAATGTTTTGCACATATCTAGATATTTGTTTCGCAGTAGGAATGGGTAATCGATATCAAGCAAATCCTGGTCTCAGGCATTGACAAGCTGTAAAGCATATATTAAGGTATCTTAAAAGAACCAGGGATTATATGATTGTGTATTTTGGGGAGAACCTTCTTCCTATTGAATACATAGACTTAGGGTGGGTTTGGATGGGCGATTGGGTGCGGTGCGGTGCATTTAGTTTAATTTTTGTCTCACACTACAGTGTCGCTACAGTATCTAATCTCACCGCCACCGTTGTTTTTACACTAACCGCAGGTAAATGCACCACCCATCCAAACTCACGCTTAGACTTTTAAACCTATAAAGATTTGAGGGAATCGACATCAGGAAAAGTATTCATCCTAAGCGGTGAAGCTATAGTATGGAGAAGTGTAAAACAAATTTGAAATGTTGACTCTATTATGGAGGTCGAGTATGTGGCTACTTTTGAGGCAAAAAAATAAGTGATATGTGTTGCGTGTAAATAATTAATTCAATTGTGCAATTGTACACGTTATTCAAGTAATAAATTGGTAAGTAAGTATCGTCTCCACAGGGATCAAAAATTGGTAAGAAATTGATTAAGTTATTATAATCCTATTAAATTTACCAAATAGCAGGAAATACTTTTAAACTGAATATGTAACACCCCAAATTTTGGGCCTAGAAGAAATAGGTTTTGAACAAGGGAACAGATAGAAGACTGTACATAAATATTTAGTTGTGCACGGAAGTGACATAAATGAATGTTTGCTTCATGGCTAAGAGATTTAGGAGTGTTTGGAAGTGTCTAAGAAGTCAAGGGTTCAAGCCTTAGCTCATGCAAAAAAAATTTCTTTTAAGTTAATAAAATCCTTGAATCTAGATAGTGCATTCTTAAAGTATTGTGGTTAAAATATGATACAAAGGAGTTGTTGGTCTAGTGGTAAGGGGCGTGTGGAGTGTACATGGGGTCTAAGGTTCGAGTGGTGGCGCATCAAAAAAGAGAGCATCATTTTGCTGCCTAATCCGTATGGCTGGTAGACTTGGATTGAAATACTACTAAATGGAGTTTGAACTAGTCATAGAGAGAATTGAGGAGGGATATTTGGAGAGATTTTAGGAGAAAAATTTGGGATTGAGAGAATATCTTATTTTAATTAATTCTTTTCCCAAATTGGGTTTCATTTTTTTTCCCAGAATCCCTCCAACAAGTTTGATGTTACTCTCTTCCTCCCCTTCCATCTTTCCTTTTTATTTTTTTTCCTATGCCTCCATAGCCGAATTCTGTCCTTTTTTTAGCCGCATCTTTTGTTTCGTTTTCTCTTGACTTCAATCTCCCTATGTTGCTACCAAAATCTCTTCTCTTCTCTATTGGCGATTGCTTCTCCTTGTTTCTACCTGAACTCCACTTCATTCTCTCTTTTCCATCAATTTCTTTCTTAAACAGTCTTCTGTCTTTTCAACGTTGGTTGCGTCAGTGGCAGCAAATCGTAACGAACGGGGTTTTCCTGTGGGATAGTTCTTTTCATCTTTCGGAATAGTTGGGGTAAGCAATATATTTAGAGATCGTTTTTTTTGGCTTAATGGCAGTAGTTTAAGTCATGACTGATTTTGGCATGGGATTGTCGTTCTCAGGTGCTATTCACATCAGGAGCGTTTGCGTACAAAAAATCGTGTCAGGTGTGTAAACACCCTATTCAACTATCGAACAGCAAAAAACTGAAAAGCCAGAAACACGGCGTTTGAGACCACACAGGTGTACGATCGCTCGTGTGTCAACTCCAACCCGCGAAACATGGGTGTTTGATTGTAGAGGCCTCCATGAGCAAATTCATGGGCTTGGGCCGTAATGGGCCACGTTGGGCGTGTCGTCCCTACTTGGGCCGAGTACTAGGCCTTAGGCCCATTTACACTATTATGACCATTTATGTTACCTGAGTCGCTCGAGGCGACTGCAGACCTTTTGAGAGGTCAATAAATGATCGAATTACCCCTACAAGGTAAAATGACCGAATTACCCCCATAGGGTAAAATGACTAAATTACCCTCATAGGGTAAAATGATTGAATTACCCTTATAGGGTAAAATGACTTAATTACCCTTATAGGGTAAAATGATCGAATTACCCCCACAGGGTAAAATGACCGAATTACCCCAATAGGGTAAAATGACTGTTATACCCCTAGGAGATGAAATGACTGTTATGGCCTTATGTTATGATTGATTTGCTCTATGATATGTATGACTGTGATTGAGCATAACATTTTGCATACACGTACGATATTATGTCACGACATATTACATGGGGATGGGTTGTTATATTTGGAGGAAGTGTACAGTACTGATAAGGTTGCACGAGTCGCCCAAGACAACTGTAGACCTACTAATGGCTATATGTCGTTTATTTTACTGACAGCTTTGCTGCAATATTGGTGTGGTGGCTGGGTGGGTCGATTTTATCCCCACATGGTGTGTTGGTGGTATAGAGTGGTGTGTTGGCTAGATTGGGATAGGTTGCATTATTGCACTATACCGATACTGTATTGGGCTAAGGCCCACATTGCTACTGTATTGGACTAAGGCCCACACTGTACTGTCACTAAATAGGGCTCAGGCCCAGACTGTCACTGCTTGTTGTATATTGATTGACTGACAGTAGATTACACACTGAGTTTCGTAAACTCACTCTTTCCTTTTAACCGTGCAGGTAATCTCAGTCTTAGGCGATTTGGTGGTACGAGTGACTCGGAGGTGACCACACAACTGCAGCAGTTCTACATTTGCTTTCATTTAAATTTAACGTTTATGTTGGGTTTTGTTTATGTAATAAGGCCTTTAAGTTTGTTTAAATTTTTAATTAGGCTCTTGCTTACTTATTTTAAACTGCTAGTTTAGGAGATGAAGAATTTTCAAAATAATTACTATTTTTAAAGACACGAAATTTAGACATTTGAGTTTTCAAAAGCTTCCGCGATTTTAGATCAACCTTTTATATCAAAAGTAGACAACAAGGCAAACGTTTTGGCTATATGATTTGTTAAATAATAATTACGGGGTTTTTAAACCTAAACACAAACTTCTACCAATGAGTCCAATCCTTTGAAAGACACTTTAATGTGACACGTTAGATCCGACCGTAACGTCTAGGCCTAGTTTGGGGTGTTACATTTAGTGGCACATCAAAAAAGGGAGTATTTATTTTGCTGCCTAATTCGTGTGGGTGGTAGAGTTGGAATGAAATACTGCTAAATGGAGTTTGAACTGGTCATAGAGAGAATTGATGAGGGATATTTGGAGAGAGTTTAGGAGAAAAATATGGGATTGAGGGAATATCTGATTTTAATTAATTCTTTTCCCATTTTCGGTTTCATTTTTTCCCAGAATCCCTCCAACAAGTCTGACATTACTCTTTTCCTCCCTTACCATCTTTCCTTTCTATTTTTATTTTTTTGCACAAGCCCAAGCTTGAACCCAAGACTTCCTCATACACTCCCAAACACACCCAAATCACTTAACCACTGAAGCAAACAAGTAGTTGTGTCACTTCCTTGCACAACTAAATATTTATGTGCAGTCTTCTATTTGTTTCGTTGTTCAAAACCTATTTCTTCCAGGCCCAAAATTCTAGGTGTCATAGAATAAGAAGTTGGTATAATGAATTAATGTAATTTAATGCTAAAAGCAAAAAATTGATATGACAAATAAAATGTTGTGGCAAATTACAAAGAAAAGTAAAAGTACTTCTATTGTTGAATGAACGGGGCAGGAATTATTTAGGTGAACTACTCATATCAAAATAATGTCATGGCAAAACATTTTCTAATCAACTACTTAAAGAATTACTACTGTAACCTGCTTCTTTCGATAGCTAGATTTAAGTTAGAAATCTAAGTTAATGTATATCTACAGACTTTGCATTAAAAACTGCAATGAACGATCTTTTTTTCAAAATTTGCAACATCTATATCTAGAATGCTACGAGTATTCTATTGAATATTCGCTTGTATCACACGATTCTAGATCCAATATATTTAACCTTTTCAGAATTAAAAATACATCTAAGAACACAGCATGCAATCAGCTATGTCTAGAACTTGCATGCATGTTTTTAAAATAGACATAAATCGAATGAAACAGTGATATAAACAATTTCAAATCATGAACATTAAAGATGGTAAATATTCACCCAAATAACTCCAACCCAGAAAAGATTTAGTTCATGGGTGGAAAAGTAAACACTGAATTTAAACCATTCATCAACATTTAAAGAAATTTGAATCACAGAAATCAGGAAAACTAAAGACAGAACTGCAGGATTTCTCGCCACACTCCACCTTCTCTTTTATCTTCTGAACATTCGTGAATCCAGAATAGTTGTCTCTTCCACTTCTTCACATCTATATTCTGCACTCTGTAGTTGCTACGCTTTCTTTCTCTGAAACTCTCTAATGGATTTTTTATCTGTGCAGAGAGAGGTTGCTCTCACCAGTCTCATTCTCACACAAATTCTCCTCTCCTTTTTTTTCTTCACTTTCCTTCTTTTATTGGGTAGATTCGTCCGACCTCAGCACACACTTTTCATTCCTCTTTTTAGGTTGGTTTTTTTGGTACACGTCCAGCTGGCTGAGGGTGATGTGGATAGAGTACTACGTCATTTTCCCAAAATTGCCATGGCAATTCTATTGGAAATCAATCTTGCCAATTGCCACGATAATGTTTCACTTCCTTTATTTTCCCTCTTCATCTTTTTGTTCTTCCTACACATGTAGGCATACAAAACCACACATTTCCTCCCTAAGTGATAAAAGTAACAAATAATGGCCAATGTAGCACAATCAAGGCTTTGTTATGCAATGTTCTAAAATTATCCTAAAAATGCAGATGTATTCACTTAATTTCAAATAATTAATTCCATCTAAAGGCCTTAAATCTAACTCTTTTCAATAGTTATCACACCCTCAAACCTGAATTATTACGTATCTTTAAGCAAATGATTTATGAATATGCATGAATGCATGGAATTGCCAAAACAATTAGTCACCAAATGTACTACCAAATCGTATTGAACATAATGTGTACCTTTATTCTCAACAATCTTCTACTGAAACAAATAAAAAAAATTCTTGCAATTGTTGTAACCATATTTAGCAATTGCAATGCAGAAAATGGTTCTTAAAGGTAAAATTTTCTAAATATTTCAGCAATTAAAACTGTAGCAGATCTCTCTAAATATACTTAGGTTATCTATCTCCTAACTCAGTTTTTTTTAGGCAATTATTCAATTTTCAACATAAAATTTCCTAGGGGATTCATATTGTCATATGATTATCTACTTGACACCCTCAATGGAGCATATACTAGACTGCCATGTATTATATCATGTCACAATTTGAATATAAATCACTAGTGAACAAAAGCTTTTAACAAAAAAGATGGATGGTGCAAACAACTATCTTAGCAATTTAACCTCAAAATTCAATGGAGTGTCACTAGAATATGTGCATTTATTAATATCTTTTTCTTGAACAAACACTCATATTTGAACTCATTTTTCTGGTCAACAACATAATGGAGCAAACAAAATATTGCTGAGCTACTCAACAGGTTCAAACATTGGAGTATTCATATTATTGTCAAGACAAAAAATATACGCTATTACTGAAATTAAGTCAAGAAATCCTAATTTTATTCAAAGATGCTACTATAGCATAATTGCATTTATACTTTAATTATTCTACTTTTAGAAAGTTATTTTCAACAATTGTCCTACGCTAAATATGCCTAAACAACTATCATTATATTTTTAAGTTTACAAAGAAGAGTTATTATCTTCATTGAACATCATTGATAACCATATACTCACATAATCCAATAATTAAATGGCAATTGAACGTTATGGTAAAAGGATTGTATGAACAATTAATAATGCAGTTGATATGCACAACACACCCCCAAACCTAAGGGATGCATTGTCCTCAATGCATGAACATGACAAAATAGATTGAATAAAAACTATATAAATGCATGAAATAGATAAACTCTAAAATAAAGGAACATGAAAATATAAAAATCAAAGCTTGGAGGAGAAAGAAATTACTTCACTTGGGTTGGGTGGATGTCCTAGCAACTCTCTTGTAATGTTGTGGCATGTTCGTCATCACTATTAGCTTAAACGGTTTTACCAGCAGCTTTTTTAAATCTTTTTCTCTTAAGCTGGTTGATGGGCACCTTTTCCTCATCATCATCAGAATCGCCAGTATCTGACATTATGATTTCATCAATTATTTGATGAAACGCAAATTCCTGCGCAATCATAGAAGCCTTGGATTGTGGTTAAGGTGTGGTCGTTTGAGTGATATCCCTTCCATCATTATCATATTCAATGTGGATAGATTTTCTCCTGGCTACATCTTGCTCTATGTATTGGTTGTGCGTGGGGGCAGTGGCAGGTTCTTCATCTTCAGATTTAGGATACAGTAGTATTTCCTTAGGAAAAATAGGAAATAATGGCATTGAATGTGAGAAACTCTATTGCAAGGATTTACAAATGGCAATATCACCTTGGCAGACATATCCCCAAAAGATGTCTATTTCCTCTTAAGCTTTGCCCAAGTTAGTGGAAAGCATTTTCTGATGTTTTTCCAATACACCCAACTGTTGTTTCAAACCTTCTACATCTTCAATCATTCACTGCTCAAACTCAGTGTGAGAAGTTGAGGAGGCAGTAGAAGCAGCCCTTAGAAGAAAAGATGGAGGTGTGCCAGTTTGCCTTGGCAATTCCTCGCGATCCAATTTCTGAGCAATGTGTGTTGTAATAGCCATTTTCTTAGAAAGTTGGTCTTCATTTTGTGACAAGGGAACCTTGACTCTTTGGCAGAGTGCATTAATCAGTGAGGGGAAATTTAATGTACTAGCATTATTTTGGGCACAGCGATGAATCTCATGAAAGATAATTTTTCCATTAATCTTTCAACCCACTATTATGGAGTGAAAAAGCAACAATCGGTCATTAGATATTATGGCATTATGTGTAAAAAGAATGAGACGAGTTTTTAAGAACTAGTACCAAATCTTACATTGAGGCTTTAAGGAGATTCTGTCGATGGTGTAATAGTCATTTCTTGAGATGGACCATTGTGCTCCCTCCACACAAACATCAATAAGAACTTGGGCTAGCCACTCTAGGACATTGTCTTCACAAAGTTGGCATGCTCGTCAAGACCTTCAGACAATTCATTTTGAGCATTGATGGTGTCCTCATCAAATCAAACTGATGCGCCACGCACGTATATAAATGAATTGTCAGGAGAGGTAATGTAGGCATAAAACTCTTTCACTAACTTTGGGAGGACATCATCAAGATGGAGGCAAAAGATTCCCCACTCATGCTATTCGACAACTGATGAAACAACCTCTGTATACCCCATGAAGGGAGCATCTTGAAAAAAGAATCCTCTTTCCATGAACAATGGTCGTTTGAAAATATTTTTATGGTATTTCACCTCAGCAAGTTTACTAGAAAAGGTGCATAGAGTGGCAGAGGTTGAAGTAGAGGCCTTTTGAGAAGCAATTGAAGAGAATATAGACAAACAAAAAAATGGAAAATGTGAGATTTGATTTCAGTTATGAGGGAAACAAAAAGTAAAAGCAAAAAACAAAGCTTGATGAAAATGTGGAAGAAAATTGAATCTGCTAGGTTAAAACGTGTAGGAGAAGAAATTGTGACGTGTGCAATAAGACTGGCCTTAATCATGTGTGACAAGGCAAAACAATTAACATTTAGTGGGAAAAAGAAATGAAATTAGCTCAAATTGGGAGGAGTAAAATAATTTGGGCTAATGGCTCCAAGTTGTACTTATTTTGGCCAAAGAACAACCTGTAATAGAAGAAAATAAATAGTTAAATAAACTTATTGGGTGACAAGTAAAAATAAAATAAAAAAAGAAAAATTTCTGCAAAAAATAATTATTAAGTATTTCAAAGAGAAATAATTTTTTGTCGCGTATTATAGGAGCTCTAAAATAATATTTCAGGCGTTGACCATTGACTTTGAAAGTGGATCCTATTTTTTAATCTTTCATATCGACAGCTCCATGAGGATATAGACGTTCGACTTTGAATAGTCCAGACCATCTTGACTTTAATTTGCCAGGAAATAGTTTAAGTTTGTAATTGAAAAGCAAGACTTGTTGTCCAGGTATAAATTGTCGTGGCAAAATTTTCTTGTCATGCCAATGCTTTATCATTTCTTTGTACAGTCACGCATTCTCATAAGCTTGAGTTTAGAATTCATCCATCTCATTCAACTCTAGTAGGCGATGAGTAGAAGCAGCACCCTAGTCCATGTTCAATTTCAAGATTACCTAAAATGCTTTGTGTTGTAGCTCAACTAGAAAATGACATGGTTTACCATAGACAAGCTTAAAATGTGACATTCCCAAGGGTGTCTCGAAAGTTGTGCGATAAGCCCACAAGGCTTTATCTAACCTTACTAACCAATCCCTAAGGTTAGGGTTAGGATTAACCACTTTCTCCAGAATCTACTTGATTTCTCTGTTGGAAATTTTAGCTTGTCTATTTGTTTGGGGGTGATATGTCGTGGCAATTTTATGTTCAACCCCATATCTGTTCAAAGCGTTGGCAACTAATCTACGGTCAAAATGTGAGCCTTCATCACTAATTAAAGTACGAGGGGTACCAAACCTAGTAAAAATATTTGTATGCAGGAATCGCAAAACTGATTTGACATCATGTGTAGGTAAAGCCACAGCTTCAACCCATTTAGAGACATAATCCACAGTGACAAGAATATAGATTTTTCCCCATGATGGTGGAAATGGACCTATGAAATCGATTCTCCAAACATCAAATAATTCCACCTCTAGAATATTTTGCAGTGGTATCTCGTGCTTTCTTGGTAAGTTACCAGTTCTTTGATAGCGATCACAGTTCTTACAGAACTCATTAGCATCTTTAAACACGGTAGGCCAATAAAAACTAGATTGGAGAACCTTCGCAACGGTTTTCATGCTTCCAAGAAGTCCACCATAAGGTGCAGAATGACAGTGATGATGGATACGTTAAAATTCATCATCTAAAATACATCTCCTAATTACGTGAACTGCACACTGCTTGAATAAAAATAGTTTATCCCAGTAATATTGCTTGACATCATGAAGGAATTTCCTTTGTCCTTGATAATTGAGCGCAAGTGGCAGCAATCTACTAACTAGAAAGTTAACAATATCAGCATACCATGGCAATGCCATAGCTAACAATATCTGCTCATCAATGAATTTGCCTTTAATCATTTGACTCTCACCATTGTCATTTCATGCTTCCAATCGTGACAAGTGATCAGCCACTTGATTTTCTGTGCCTTTCCTATCTTTGATTTCCAAATCAAATTCCTGTAGCAGTAATATCCATCTAATGAGTCTAGGTTTGGCCTTTTTCTTGGTCACCAAGTATTTGATGGCAGAATGGTCTATATAAACTGTGACTTTGGTGCCCACTAAATAAGCTTTGAATTTTTCAAAGGCAAACACCACTGCTAACAATTTTTTCTTCGTAGTGGTGTAATTGAGTTGTGTATTTGTCAACATGCGACTAGCATAATATATAACATAAAACATCATGGCTTTTCTTTGCCCTAGCACTGTTTCGACAGCAAAGTCACTTGCATCACACATTAGTTCAAATGGTAGATTCAAATTTGGTGCAGTGACTATAAGTGATATAGTTAATCTTTCCATTAACTTTTCGAACACCTTTGAACATAACTCATCAAAATGAAATGGTCTATTTTGCTCCAACAATTGACATAGAGCCTTTGATATCTTAGAAAAATCCTTGATGAAGTGACAATAAAATCCAGCATGCCTGAGAAAGCTTTTGATTCTTTCACTAAAATGGGTGGTGGCAACTTTTCAATGACTTATATTTTTTCTTTGTAAATGACAATTCCTTGCTGTGAGATTTTGTGGCCCAAAAAAATGCCCTCACAAACTAAGAAATGGAATTTTTTCCAATTCAACACCAAATTTGTTTCCTGACAAAAGCAAAGTACTTCAATTTTTTTAAGCAATCTTCAAAAGTGTCACCAAACACCGAGAAATCATCATGAATACTTCAAGGAATTTCTTCACCATGTAAGAAAATATTGCCATCATGCAACACTGAAATGTTACCGGGCCATTACATAACCCAAATTATGTTATTTTGAAAGCAAATGTTCCATAAGGACATGTGATGTTGTTTTTTCTTGATCAATAGGAGATACGGCAATTTAGTTGTACCCTGAGTAGCTATCTAAAAAATAGTAGAAGGCTTTCCCTACTAGTCTATCCAGTAACTGATTTATAAAAGGCAAAGGGAAATGGTTCTTCTTCGTTGCTTTGTTGAGCTTTCGATAATCCATACAATCTCTCCAACTAGTGATAGTACATGTGGGAATGAGTTCGTTGTTATCATTGTTGACTATTATGACTCCTCTTTTCTTGGGTACACACTGAACGAGGCTCACCCAAGAGCTATCAGAAATTGGGTATATAATCCCAGCATCTAGCCATTTAGTAATATCATTCTTCACTACTTCCTTCATGACAGGATTCAGTCTCCTCTATTGTTCAATATATTTGCCATTGCAATCTTCAAGTATTATTTTGTGCATGCATATTGCTTGGCTAATTCCTTTGATATATGTAATTGACCATCCTAAAGCTTTCTTGGATTTTTTTACAACCTCCAGTAATTGTATCTCCTAATATATTCTAAGCTCGGCAGAAATAACTACAGGCATTGTATCATTTTCTCCCAAATAAGCGTACTCTAAATGCACTACTAATGGCTCCAAATCCAAAACCAGTAGATCTTCTATTGACGAGAGATGAGGGTTGAAAGAGCGACTTGATAAATCTAATGATTCAAAACTCCTACTGTATCCATTTTCAAATTGTTGAGTTTCCATCAGTTCTTCAGATTCTTTAGTCAAATTTGTTTCATTTAATTTGACAGGGTCTGCATCAGTATTGTTGTGCATATGTCCTGCAAATTCTTCCTGAATTACAATGTCAACAAATTCTACAGCATGGCATTCTTCATCTGGGTCTGCACACTTTAAAGCATCAAACACATTAAAATTCAACTACTGATCATTAATTCTTATGGTTAACTCACATTTCTGTACATTATCAATATTTTACCAATTGCTAAGAAAGGTCATCCAAGTATTATAAGTACCTCTTTATCTCCTTCACATTCCAAAATAATAAAATCTGCTGGAAAGATGAACTTGTTGACTCGTACCAGCACATATTCAATTTTACATTCTAGATGGTCATATGATCTATCAGCCAGTTGCAATGTGACTGTAGTAGGTCTTGCCTTTCCTATCCAAAGTTTCCTGAAAATGGGCATAGGCATTAGATTAATACTTACACCTAAATTGTATAATGCTTTGCCTACATAATGGTTTCCAATCGAACAGGGAATAATAAAACTTCCTGGATCTTTTAATTTTGGCAGCAGTTTGTTCTTCAGTATTGTTGGGCACCTTTTAGTAAGTGTAACAGTTTCGAATTCCCCAAACCTTCCCTTATTGGGTAGGATATCTTTCATGAATTTCATATAGTTAGGCATTCCTTCTAATGCTTCCGCCAAAGGTCTATTGATATTTAATTACTTTAGAACTTCCAAAAATTTCTTGAATTGACCATCTTAATTCGACTTTTGGAAACATTGGGGAAAAGGTGGCAGTGGCCTTCCTTCCATTTGTTAAGGTTACCTTTCCATGGCATTTGTATTGGCTCGACAAGATGAATTTGCTTCTATATGCTTTTGTCTACTCCCTTCTTTTGTAGTTTGTTCCACTTCTGGTTTGAGAGTTGTGCTTTTAGGGACTTCGAAACTTTCCTTAAACAAGGCACCATTCACAACTCTTGGTAGCTAAATGCCACTTCAGAGTGTTATGGCTTTACATTGTTTTTTTCCTTGAGATCTAGAATTATTTGTCACTAGGCAATGCTCCTTGTTGCCTAGAGCTTAATGTAGTGGCAATTTATCCCAATTGATTCTCTAGAGCTCTTAAAGAAGCTATTTGGCTTTGAATAATTACATCATTCTTAGCCATATACTCTTTTAATAAAACTTCTATAGTTGACGTTGAAGATGACGAACTTTGTTGCACATTTTATCGCGACATTGGTTGACTGTGTCCAAGAGGTACACTAGCCGTATTCTATCTATTAATAGTGCTGGTACTTCCCTAATTACTCTAGCTAAAATTTGGATATTGCTTCTACACTGGATTGTAGGTGTTGGGGTAGGGATTATTGTTGCTACGATTAAAATTTCCCATATAATACACAGAGGCTGGATTGGATGGGAATTCATCAAGAACATGATCTTCTCCACAGTACACTCATGCTAGTTCTACAACCTTCATCTCTTGCACTGTAGAGGGTCTTTTAGAGTTTTAATCATATTCGTTAAAAATGATACCCTAGCTGTTAATGATGTAATCGCATCAAGTTCCATTGCTCCAGCAAGTCTTCTACCAATACCAACTCTGGTAGTTGATGCATTCACCACCATTCGCGTATGAGTATTTCATCCATTGTAGAACATCTCTATTTGTGTTCAATGTTGAAAATCATGCAGTAGGCATTTTCTAATTAATTCCTTAAAACACTCACATGCTTCGTATAATGTCTCATCTCCAGATTGTCGAAACGATGTAATATTATTCCTCAGCTTGGCATTCATGTTGGGAAGATTGGACCTAAGCAAAAATATGGTAATGAATTCAACTATGATCTGGCACAATCTCGCAATGAATAAGGGAATAATTTTAATCTAAGGGCATCTTCAGGAACACCCTGCTGCCTGAATGAATCACAGACCTCAAGGAAAAGTCTCAAGTGTAATCTGGGATCTTCAGTTGCTAAACCACTAAACTATCTTACAGTCTGCAGCATCTGAAACAATACTAGTTTTAATTCAAAGTGTTCGGCTTGAATATGTGGCCTAACAATTCCTGGACTTAGATCACCCAAAGTAGGCACTACATGTTCTCTGATGGTCCTGTCTCTGTCATCTAAGATTTGAGGAATATCAGCATTCCTTTTATTCTAGAGTACTTGATTGACTCTGATTGGATCATTTATAGTCATCTCTATTTCTCTTAACACTTTCCTTCTTTTCCTTAATGTCCTTTCAATTTCAGGATCAAAATAGTATTCTCTATCCTCTTGAGTACTTTTTCTCATGCACTAGTACAAAACCTGAAAAATCAAATAAAATACTAATTAATTGTTCTAACAAAAATAACAAAAAAATAATAACAAATCAAAATTTTCACCAATGTTGTCGATCCCCGACAATGGCGCCAAAAACTTGTTGCGTGTAAATAACAATGTAATTGTACAAGTCTACACGTCATTCGAGTAATAAAGTGATAAGTAAGTATCGTCTCCACAGGGATCAGAAATTGGTAAGAAATTGATTAAGTTATTATAATCCTATTAACTATACCGAATAGCAGGAAATACTTTTAAACTGGAGAAGAAGTTGTTATAATGAATTAATGAAATTTAATGCTAAAAACAAAAAATTGATATTGGAAATAAAATGTCATGGTAAATTATAGAGAAAAACAAGAGTACTTCTGTTGTTGAATGAACAAGGCTGGAATTATTCAGGTGAAATGCTCATATCAAAATAAGGTCATGGCTAAACATTGTCTAATCAACTACTCAGAGAATTACTACTGTAACCTGCCTCTTTCGATAGCTAGATTTAAGCTAGAAATCTAACTTACTATGTGTTTGCAGACTCTGGATAAATAACTGCAATGAATGATCTTCTCTACACAATTCACAACATCTATGTCTAGAGTGCTACGAGTATCAAATCTAGTATATTTAATCTTTTCAGAATAAAAAATACATCTAAGAACATAACATACAATTAGCTATGTCTAGAGCTTGCATGCATGTATTTAAAATAGGCATAAATTGAATGAAATAGCGTTATAGGCAATTTCAAATCATGAACATTAAAGATGGTAAACATTCACCCAAATAACTCCAACCTAGAAAAGATTTAGTTTATGGGAGGAAAAGTAAACACCGAATTTAAATCATTCATCAACATTTAAAGAAATTTGAATTATAAAAATCACGAAAACTAAAGGCAGAATTGCAAGATTTCTTGCCACACTCCAACTTCTCTTTTAACTTCTGATCATTCGTGAATCTAGGATAGATGTCTCTTCCCCTTCTTCACGTCTATATTCTGCTCTCTATAGTTGCTACCTTTCTTTCTCTAAAATTCTCTAATGGAGTTTTTTCTCTGTGCAGAGAGAGGTTGCTCTTACCAGGATATACCTCACATAAATTCTCCTCTCGTTTTTCTTCTTCTCTCTCCTTCTTTTATTGGGTAAATCCGTCCCACCTCAGCACACACTTTTCATTCCTCTTTTCAGGTTGATTTTTCTAGTACACGTCCAGCTGGCTGAGGATGACATGGATAGAGTGCTGAGTCATTTTCCCAGAATTGCCATGGCAATTTAGTTGGCAATCAATCTTGCCAATTTCCATGGCAATGTTTCACTTCCTTTATTTTTCTTCTTCATCTTCTTGCTCTTCCTGCACCTATATGTACACAAAACCACACATTTCCTCCCTAAGTGATAAAAGTAAAAAATAATGGCCAATGTAGCGCAATCCAAGCTTTGTTATGCAATGTTCTAAAATTATCCTAAAAATGAAGATGTATTCACTTAATTTCAAACAATTAATTCCATCTAGAGGCCGTAAATATAACTCTTGAAAAGAGTTATCAATATGGTTTCGAAAGTTCTTAACCGATCTTGAAGTCATTCCTGGTATGAAAAAATCTATAACATTATATTGTGATAATAATGTTGTAATAGCTAATATCAAGGAAATGAAAAGTCACAAAAGGAAAAAAACACATTTATCGAAAGTATCACTTGATATGAAAAACAGTAGCTGAAGGAATTGTAAATGTAGTGACAGTAGCTTTTGAAGATAACCTTACAAATTTGTTTACTAAGACTCTTGTAACCAGGAGTTTTAACAAACATGTTGAGGATATGAGAATGCAAAACATGACACATTTACTTTACTACGGCAAGTGAGAAATTGTTGGGAAATATGTCCATATTATAGTAAACATGTAATTGTTTTTTATGTATTTGAAATGTGAATAAATAAATAAAGTAAATATCACATTTCACTATTATATCTTTTGTGTTTCTATCTTTCATGTTTTGCATGTATAGCGAAATTGTGACAAGTAAATATTAGCTCATTGATTGTCTAAGTTCTAACTGATGATAAGTGGCACATAAGAATGTTTACATTGCAAGAAAGACAACTTACTTCAGTAGATAATCTAAACAAGTCCGTAATCCCCTAAAAGAATCAAAGTAAGCATTTGATTCAAATACTTAGAAGGATTATTATGTCATCTACAATTCCAACTGGGGAGATGCTAATCTTGGCTATCGGAGCAATTGACTCCACGGGTAGAGATATAGATGTATTCATTAGAAGAATTATACATTGGATTGGACCCAAGATGAATTAATTTTAAATCCGTTTGTAAATTAATTTACTTTTGACGTTCATAACGTGATTTACCTAAATCATGAGTTAATCATTAATCATACGTATATAACTCATGTATTTTGATATAAGTAGAGGATTATGATTTAAAGATGATCGAGCCCATAGCTGGTATGTTGGGTACATAACTTGTGTATGGCATTGCTTTACTAGAAACAATGGAATTCATAGCTTGATTAAAGAGTTAATGATATCCTTTCATTCACATTGTGTGGATTGATAAATATGGAAAGTAGTCACAGTTTGCTTGTTCTTAAACAAGCAATTTATCACAGTCATTTGTTGACAGTGATTATATTAATCATTAAGAAGAGGTAATGGTGACAATGAGAAAAAATAAGATTGTATTGAGTGAACGGATTTAACTAAAAGGAATCAATGATATCATATGATGGTATTAGCAATAATGGAATTTATAGCTTGATTAAAAAGTTAACGATATCCTCTCATTGGCATTGTGTGGATTGATAAATATGAAACATGACCACAGTTTGCTCTTGTTTTCAAACAAGCAAGTTATCATAGTCATTTGTTGACAGTGATCATATTAATCATTAAGAAGACACAATGGTGACAATGAGATAAAATAGGATTGTATTGAGTGAATGGATTTAACTAAAAGGAATCTATGATATCATATGAGGGTAACACACATATGACGAGGTCATTGGACAAAACAGTTAGATGAATTATTTTCGTAAAGAGTATACAATAAGGAATTTTCAATCATGGTACTTCTTGTGAATTGACTCCATGATTAAGTAAATTACGAATTATCGAAACAATACTTCTAGACATAATTGCAATTACTCAAACATTATTGTATATGTTTGATTAGTCCTTCCATTAGCTTAACAAAAGCTCGATCGGACTGCATTTGAATTAGAAAGAAATTCTACGACTTTAGAAATATTTTAATTGAGTCAATTTATTTGATGTGGAATTAAATTAGGCGGTCGTGAGAACTGTTTAACTAGAGAATTTGATTAAAGAATTTTCTTGAAAAATTAATTTGAAAAATCTAAGTGATTTTTGGAAAGATTAATTTTGATCAAGTAAAATTAAATTAATCAAATTAATTAAAATAAATATGATATTTTTAGAAATTAATTTTCAAGTCGGACAATTGGTCTAAAGGGTAATTAAACTTGAAATTTGGATCTAAGATAAAAAAACTGGGGCCCGAGAACCCAAAACCGAGATCAAGACCCAAAAAATTGGTCAAACCACGTCTGGTATGTGAAACCAGGCTGACAGTCCAACTTGTGGCAAGACCAGACTGGTCGGGTCATCGCTAGGCCCAAACCGAACCGAACCAACTTGAGATGTCATAAGGGTGTAGCACCTATGATGGCACCATCGGACACGACAGTGACATTCCGGTGGTTGACGGGTGGTCCTTCGGCGGTTAAGCAGTGCAAGAATCACACTCCTATTGGGACTCTACCGAATAATTTGATTTCAGATTAACTATTCTAAAAATAATATTATTTTAATAGTTTTAATATTAAATTTAATTTAATACTTATCTTAATAGTATTTTATTAATTTACTATTAAAGTAATTATCTTAATATTAAATTTAGTTTAATATTTATCTTGTAGATAAGTATTATATTATTTTAATATTAAAGTGATTAAGTTTAATCATAATTGAACTCTAAACTCTCCCTATATAAAAAGAGCCATGGATCATTATTTTTCACACACTTGAATTCAAGAGAAAGTTGTAGAGAGAAAATTCTTTAAAGAAATTATTTCAGAAAAATTTTAGAGATATTTTTCTTATTTACAACTTGACCCTAAAGTTTAGAGAAATTATGAAATTACCCCACTGATAAGTTTTTGGAAAATTTTCTGATTCGAAGCGAGCCCACACTCGGCAGATGTGAGCTTGAGAATAGCGAAACAGACTACTCGATCGAAGCATTCATCCTAAATGAATTGAAAAGGTATAGCTTTTGATTAAGTGTTTATTACTTTAGATAACATAATCAAGTTCTAGTTTTGGAAACAAATTTAAAACTTTGATTTTTCCTCAAATCTATTTTCACTGCATTTTCCAATAGCTTTCTCATAGCCAATGTTGGTTTATTCATCAACTCTGGCAGACTCTTAATGGTTGATACTTATTCACAAATACTTTGAAGGAAATACTCCTTCCCTCCACGTATACCCGCGTACAAGACGGTTCCACATGTTCCTCTTACCTTCACATATTGGCGGGACCTCTTATGGGCACGTTTGTCTACGTTCCCATACACACCATTTAACAGCCCGCCCGACAAATAATGTATCAAGCTATTGTTTCGTGTATAGTTATTTATGCTAAAAATAGAAAATGAGTAAGTAAAATATTTGCTTTTGATTATGTGCTTGGCGTATTCTGTGGGATTCGTTATTTGGCAAACTTTAAGTTTTGTCGAACTCTAGGATTTGGCGGACTTTTCTGTTAAGTACCCGCCAACCCCATATGTTTGGGCAAACTCATTATTTTACAGTTTGATAAGTTGGTTTACGTGGTTAGTATATGTTATGATGACACGGTAAGTGATGTAAGAATTTAGTTGAGACCAAGTTAGAACTGAACTAGGATATTATAGATGATTTGATATTTAATTAATTCTTCTCGAAATTTTAGAGCAATCATGGATCCTCTGAATTTCCACTAAGTTTTGTTCATGTGTGTCTCTACTATATAAGGACATCAGAATATCATGTTTGCACGTTTTGTGTCTACTTCTTCTTCTTCTTTTTCTTCTTCCTTAGACTTTTGTTGAAGCTTTATAAATTTTAAGCTAGAGTTTGTATTAAGGAGTTCCTATATTTAGCTAACACCGTTGTTATCACCAAATTACTGGTAATTTCAGATAAACCCTTAGGTCATTATCGAAGGAATATATGTGTTTTCAGTAATGCATGCATAAGTTTTAGAATTGTTCTTAAGGAAGAAAACTTCATGATTCTAGGTTACATGCTACCGATTGGGTTACATGCTACCGATTTATGCATGCATAGAAAATTTCGATGATTTGATGATTTGATAGATATGTTTTTCTTTCTTTTAGCTCAAGAAGGTAACGAAGGTCCAAGTAACAAAGGTAAAGGACCTGCTGAGTATATTACTGTAGTAGACTTTCTGGTGAGTTCATTCTTACTCCATGTATGTAATTCCATCATTGTATAAATTGTATAAGGTAAGTGTTATTTATCCACAACGTAAGTGTGATATTTGGTCTCGTGGTGTTCAACCAGTACTATTAGTGTGTGTATGGTATGTTTATGCTTTGATGTGTAACACCCTCATTAATGCACAAGCCAGTACAACCAATAGGTAATACTTGATATGTGATATGTGATATGCGTTGATGAAGAATAGGAATATGTTTGTGATGCCTCCGGTAAGGCAGCTTTATTGAAAACTGGACTGGCAGATCACGAGAAAACATATGCTACTAATTAGATATGATATGAGGAGTTAAGGGTGTGTGTGTTTATGAATACGACTGATTCGATATGATCCTGATTTTGAATTCTGGGTACAAGGTTGGCATAATGATGGGCTGTGGGTAAGTTATGTTTAAGTTGGCGAAGTGTAATCCCCCATGTATCGTGTTAAGTTGGCGTATTAAATCTGTCTGTATTCTATTAACACCATTGAGCGTGTTGTGATTATTACATTTGAAATTTTTTGAATTATTGTGTATCTATATGGTATTAAAGCCTGTTCATTAGTTGTATCACTACATATTAGTTGTGTTTTTCTTATGGAACTGATTAAGTTCGTTAGAACTTACTCTGTTATTATTTCCTTCTCAGGCATGCTGACTAAAGGAAGTGATTTTATTGAAGGGACTACACTAGAGAATTGTTGATTGCGAGCCATCTATTTAATTTTGTATCATGCATGACTTTTGTGAGGATTGGCGTATAGACTTGTTTTGTAACAGACTTGTATCACTATTTACTATTTTGTCAAGATACGTTTTATGAAAATTTTTATAAACCTTTTATGTATGTCTTTAATCTATTATATTTTGTTCTATAAGATTGTCTCATTGGCGTATACGCCATATGGTTTTTGAATGTTAATTTAACTGCCAATGATGTACATTGAAATTATTATATGAGATCAACCCATATTACTTTTTATATAGTCTATTAATTTATATAAGGTTTCCGCTAAATGTTTTATTTGGTGTATTGCCAATTTGATTGTTTCATAATTTCCACTCTAAGGGTTAAGCCAAGAACTTAATTTTCTTTTAAATTTCAAATACTCTTTGATAAATTCGTATGGTTTAAATTGTGGCACTCTTTACTCGAATTTAGTAATCGGGTCGAGTACGGAGTGTTACATGCCATAACTGTTATGTTAGACTTTTCGCCACTTGAATCATATAGTGATTTCCACTTATATACCTCGATAGCTTCCCTGTTTACTGTCCTGGCGGACTTTAATCACCATAAGGTGTACCTGTTCACTACTAGATCATGCCATGGCTTGTCATGGACTTTCGGCTCCGAAGAGTCAGTGAACCTCTTTCGAGGTGTCACTTTGTAAAGCCTATAGACCATTATCACGGTGTTACTCTGAAGAGCCAATAGATAACCATTTTCATGGTGTCGCTTCGAAGAGCCAGTAGACTATTCCGACGATGCCACTCCGTAGAGTCAGTAAATAATTTCCAACCAATCCTCCTTAAGTCCCCTTTAAATCCGCCCATTCCTCCATTACGCCAAATTTCCTATCTTTAACTAACCCGCCAATACATCCCTCTGTACTCCGCATTTTATAAACATATTATTCACACACATCACTACAAGCAATGCAATTTATTCATACCATATCATGCAGTACGCCACATTTCATTTAACATACGACTATACTCGTTTAACCGTAACATTCTTACAACTTTCATACTTGCACAGACCTATGCATGCATATAATCTCCATACAATCCCAGACAACAATATTCATTCATAGCCATAGAGTCCGACCAAATTCAGCAAATAACACACAAACAACACATCAAACAAAACAACCCGGAATACCACCCAAATATTGGAGTACAGAAACTCACCTGTTATCTTTTGTCCTCACCAGCTTAGCTTTTTCAAACGTCATACCTCATTCATCTTGGAAGCTAAGCACGACAACCCATATACCAATTAAACCGACGATATTCAAACTTAAAAATCCAGAATCCAGTATCAATCAAAAGTTTTATCAAAGATTTCAAAATTCCTTACTTCTCTATTTTCTCAAATTCACAAATACAAAAAGATTAAGAAGCTTACCAGCTCACCGGATTCTCTACTTTCTGGGCTTAAACCTCGTGATCACTGCCTCATGCAGAGCTTTCCTCAACTTTCTCTTCTTCAGAGCAACCAAAGAAGACAATGTAAAAGAGAAGAAAATAAAACAAAAATGAGAAGAATTCTACCTGTAAATATATATGGCCTCTTTCCATGCATGGTCACCAAAGCCCCAAATAACCATCCATCAATAATCATTATGCCTCTCACTAAGGAACCAGCTGGTTCCAACTTAACTAAACTAAAATTGAGATCTAACTATTTACCATTTAGCCACTAGAATTTCCAGATTTTTCAGTAGAGTCCAGCGAACCTACAAATTCTTTCAATTAACTCCCAATCTTTCTTGATTTTAAGACCTTAATTAAAACTGGGTGTGACATGTGGACTGTTGGAAGATAAGTATTTACGTTTTGTCCCAATCTAACACCCTTAATCTAAGGGATTTGGCACGATCAATTGGATCCAATCCTTAAGATATATTTCTCCAAATGAATTGATCTTCATTGACGAACTCGAATAATTCCATAATATTAGCATAACCCAAATATTTTGTTATAATAAATTGTCGACTTCAAATATAGCAAGTAGTAATCTATCGTAGTGGTGATAAAAATGAGCACTTTCATTTATACATAGCAACCACTTAAAATACTTACCTTAACATTGAGAAATGTATTCTATAAATGGTGTTACACAAAACATTACAAGATTTTAAATTAGTGTAATGAGGTTATGTAATAGCACAAACATTAACAGTAATAATTAAAGTAAAAGGTAACTTATTGTATAATCACTCAAAATATTACGTAAGTTTTACGAAATTGTGTAACTTGATAATGTGTTTTACACAAAATATTACTATATCTGATGTAATAAGGTAATATTTAGTGTAATAAAAACCTTGAAATTTTAAACCGGATTATGGCCTGACCCGGCCATAAACTCTGAGTTGAGACTTACAGCTCAATATGATGTGTATGGTTTAAGCAGGGAGTGGATCGAGCCGGGCTATGGTGATGCAGCCCAAATAAGAAGTCCTAAACCGGACGAATCATTATCATCTCGGAAATCCATTCCTCAAAACCATAACACACAGATCAATCATATTCTTCATTCATATCACGGAAACCCTAAGAAGACCCTCTCGTTTTTATTTTGGTTTCTCATCATTCACATCCCCCATGAAAAGCCCATTTAATTACCTTCCAGCCACTCCCGTATCCCTCCTCTTTCTCTCTGCGATCTCAAACCCCAACCCTTTCCTTTAATCTCTAGGGTTTGTGGAAAACAAAAATTAAAAATAAAGGAAAAGAACACAAAAAAGAACAGAAATGTCTCTCCCTCCTATAGAGTGTATATACGTGACAGAGGAAATCATTCGCGAGAGCAAAAATGGAAACTCTAACTTCTCATTCTCTTCACCTGTTCCTATGCTTCGCTTTCTCTACGAGCTCTCCTCGGCCATGGTATTTGCTTTTCTTTTTTGGGGTCAGTTTGTTAAATTTTTATGTGTGTATATTCTTTAGTTGAGAATTTGTTACTGCCGTTTGATAGGTGCGCGGGGAATTGCCATTCCAGAAGTGTAAAGCGGTCTTGGATGCCGTAGAGTTTACAGAGAGAGTGTCGGAGGATGAGTTTGCCTCCTGCTTTGCTGATATCGTCACGCAAATGGCTCAAGACGTGAGTTTTTCTTTTTGCCGAAGATAAATTGAAGCATTTTTAATAAGGAGGTAGAAATAGGGAAAAAAATTGAAGGTGGAGACTTGCTTTTGTTTTAGTTAGCAAATACAACTAAGGAGTTTTTCTATCCAACTTGGTTCATTGTTGAATCCACTCTTCATTGTTTCTAAGCATATTTAAAATGGTGGGTCAGTTATATTGTAATTCTAAAGCTTGAGTCCTTAATTTTGTTTAGTTGAGGATTAAACATGGGTGAATGCAAGTTTACTCAAGAAATGCTCCTGGATAGAGAAAAAGTGTTAGTATGATTCATTAAGCAGACCCCACAAAAGGAAAACTTTATGCTCTTCTTTAATTTCTGTGCTAAGGTTTTATAGGTCACAACAATGCTTTTCCTTGCTATTTCCTATGGTTTTGCTACTGTCACATTTTCGCTAAAGTGGTATCTATTTTTCAACTTATCTTGTTAGGCCAACTCTAATCCTAATTGAAAATTCTTAGAATATAAGGGTCTGTCTGTTTCATGGAAAACTGTTGTTAGAAAATATAGAGAACCCCTTGATGAATCTACCTGTCTACGATATATCTATTCCTTTCTTATTATGTACCTTCTTTTGACTATTGCACTATGCATTATTTAGTAACTGCATGAATCCCCTTCTGGAAAATAGAACTTTTATTTAAAAGTTGAAGCTTTCTGTTATTTGGATAATTTTGACTGTTTTTCAGATGCATTTATATAGAAAAGGATTGATCTCCAAACTTAAGGGGCCATATTTTTTTGTTTGTTTTAACTTTTAATATTAGGGGGTCCTTTTTTTGCATTGGTTCTAGAAGGGATCAGTTCCCATAAAAATTAAAAAAAAATTAAAAAAATAATATAAAACTTTATTATTAAAAGAAAGCACTATTTTAAAATTTTGAAATCATTGATTTGTGTTTTCACACATTAAATAATTTTATTGTAATTACTTTTACATATTAACACACACACAAAAAAAAAAAACAAACATAAAATAGGATCAGTATACATAAATTATCATGTTTATCAAAAACAACCTGACCCATGATTTTTTCACTTAATTTAAGAAGAAAAAATAATGTTATTTATGAACGTATGGGATCAATAGTTTTCTGCTTTGCTTGAGCTTTTTGAAAATGGGTTAGTTGTCGTTGACATGAAGCTCATTTTCTGTGACCAAGTTAATTGATATCTTTTTAATTCTAATTAAAAAAAAAAGGTTGATTAGGTTTGCGAGTTAGTTGTATCAAGCATTAGGATACTCAAACTTGGTTTCTCAATAGCTCGAGCTCGGCTCAATGCTAGGTGATTTTGAAGTGTTTTTAGCCAAGCCCAAGTAACTTGCCACAGCAAGTGTTTTGGGTGATGGGGCTGGGGCATAGGGACTGACATGGAGTTCTGTATTGTTCCAATGTGGTTGTTTATGCTTGTGTTGAGAGGAAATAGGAGATTAAAGGAGGGGTAAGGAGTGGGAGAGAGAACTTTGAATTTTGTTAGTCCTTCTAGTGTGGTGTATTTTATGTTTTATGAGTTGGGCCCTTTTAGGCAGTTCTTTTTACTGTTTTGTAGCTCACTTCATCTTTATGAACGCAATGGTGTTCTTGTTGGTTCATTGTATCCCTGCATTATATTGGCTTTGTTATAAACAGCCAATTACTATTTCTGGAATGTGTTTCTTGACATGTTTAATTGTAGCTTTTGGATTTTTCTTGTTTGCAGTTTACAATGGCCGGAGAATGCCGCATTAATTTGATAAAATTGGTCAGTATATAATCTAGATGCACATATTTTCCATGCAATTTGTTTATGTTTTCTTATTCCTTATTCTTCTCTTTCTATTTCTTTTTACGTTTTATTGTTATTAATGCTATGTTTGTTGAATGTAGTCTTATGGGAGCTCTAACTTGATCTCTTTATAGTAAAGACCTTTTTGATACACTGAAAATAAAGGGCTAAAGATTAAATGCTGTAATGCTGTAAGTTCTTCAATTTGTTAGTTTACATAAGTGATCAATAAATAGGTTTGTCCACAACTACTGTAGTAATTGATGAAAGTTATTTATGTTCTGATTTGATCCATATGGTATAAAAAGCAGGCACCTAAAACTTAAATAAATTTGCACAAAGGGTCATAGGATGCTTTGCGGAACTTTTCTACTAACACGAACACTTCTTAGTTGTTAAGTACTCTGTTTGATTAGGATGCAAGAATCATGGAACTTCTGATGCAACAATTTTATTTTTTGTATGAGCTTCTTTTGTTTTTGCTTAATTAAGTGAAGAATTAGTTGTTAGATTTCAAGGACCTATGAAATTTAACTTTGATGAGATAATATATCCACAGAATTAGGAGAGATAATTTGAAACTTAGCTGAACCTAAATTTGGATATTGTAGATTGAACCTCAATGTAGAGCATTAGTCAGTAACCTTTACGGAATTGACCAAAAAATAGTAACTCTGTTGTCGAGTGATGGATGAGTGGGTGAGTTGTCATTTTTTGTGCAAGAATTACTTGTTTGAACATTGAAATTAAGTATATAACCTGTCAATTAAGTTGGGACTTGGAAGGTGAATATTTAATGCAGTCAAGACAATTCAAGTTCAATTTTATTATTAGGAGCTGAGAGGAGGAACTGAACTAATCTCATAAATGTCTAATATCTTTTTCATTATTTTTTATCATATTTTATTGAATCTAATAGTATTTTATCGTTGCACAATCATATTTTTATTCTGTTCGTCATCTGCAACCAGACATGTTTTGCATATTTATATGACCTTTGTGATTGTTTATTAAGAGAAATTTCCTATTGCTTATCTGCTGGGTTTATGGTCTTTGTTTTAGGCAAAGTGGCTGGTGGAGTCTTCATTAGTTCCATTGAGGCTTTTCCAGGAGCGGAGCG
This sequence comes from Gossypium raimondii, assembly GCF_025698545.1. NCBI lineage: Eukaryota > Viridiplantae > Streptophyta > Magnoliopsida > Malvales > Malvaceae > Gossypium > Gossypium raimondii. The sequence goes on along the minus strand of NC_068567.1, from coordinate 42,203,820 downwards.
AAGTAATCTTTTTTTTTTTTGGTGAACTTGTTATGTTGTTGGTCATTTGTTGTTTATTTCTTGATTTTAGACCTCTAGGATTTTTTCCCTCAATGGTTAGATCTCCGTTGACATGTTAACTTTCTACTAATGGAAATTATTTCATTCCAGGAAGAGTTCCTATCGGAGGCTGAGATGATCAAGATAAAGGCTCCAGATTTGAAGGTTAAAGAGGTAAGTAAATTTAATCTGTTCGACATAATATCTGTTGATTCATGCTTAATTGTCTGGTTAGGCCAGAAATTTCAACTATTGACTCACATTAAATATGGAAATACAAACTTTGTTTAGTTACGTGGATAATAAATTTTACTCCCAAGAACTAGTCTAGGAGTCATGTATGTCGGCCTGCTAAACTGATTAAATCAGGTACTTGCATCAGTACATGTGCAAGAAATGAGGTTGAGGTAATACTGAATTTCCTTGTCTGATGTATTTCTGTACTTATTCCAGGTCAGGGTAAATACACGTCTTCTTTATCAACAAACAAAATTTAACCTCCTTCGAGAAGAGAGTGAGGGCTATGCTAAGCTGGTATGACCACAATTTGATAAGATTTTTGGAATATATATTTTTTTATGTATCACCTTTGGTTATATTTTCTTGAAGATGTGGGGATGAAACCTATTGCAGTGATTTATTCATTGATCTTTTGCTGCCTATTAGTAAAAATGTGGTCTTGCATGTTTTATTCTTTGGCCTGTTTACTTGGTGCTCTTCCTACACCTATAGGAATTTTGATTATTTTTCCTAGCATTTTGATGGATATTTGAAATTAGGTTGTAGTTGGATTCTGCATGTCATAAAGACCATCGGACTTCCTATTGGCATACAAACAGAAATCCTAGTACAGAAACCAGAATTGCTTTATAGGGAAGTGAAATTTGTTTGATAGGATACTGAGGTTTGCCTCGGTAGTTCTCATAAGATTTTTATTAGGCTAGGATTTGGACGGTTGGATATCTAGTATTGATTAGTGCTAGAGGTCCATGCCATTACTTAATTTTTGTTGTGCATCTGTAGGTTACTCTCCTTTGTCGAGGTTCTGAAGATTCAACTCAAAATTCATCAACAGCAAGAATAGGCATCATCAAGGTTTGATCTGTTTCTGTTTAGCATTTCTTTAATTTTAGTTGTGGTCTGCATGGTGTAATTGTTGTAACTTCTGCAGTCATTAATTGGGCATTTTGATCTGGACCCCAACCGTGTTTTTGACATTGTAAGTTTTTTCTAATCTTTGCTGATTATCTTATTCCACCCTTGATTATTCATCCTATTTTGTTGTACATTGACTCTGTTGAATGAGTTTTTTAAGACAATAATTTCCTGATTCATTAGGTATTGGAGTGTTATGAACTTCAGCCGGATAATAATGCTTTTTTGCAATTGATTCCCATCTTTCCAAAGGTACAGGTCACTCAATTCTGGTTTGAGATGAATGATAATTTATGTTATCCTGGATCTTGAGAACCTTTGGGTTGCTTATTTGTTTGTGAATTCCTGCAGTCTCATGCTTCACAAATTCTCGGTTTTAAGTTTCAATTCTATCAGCGCATGGAAGTAAATACTCCTACCCCATTTGGGCTCTATAAGCTTACAGCATTGCTAGTGAAGGAAGAGTTTATTGATCTTGATAGCATGTGAGTTACTTGATATTCATTATCCTCTAATCTGGTGAATCCTTTTGTTCTAGTTTGTTTCTAACAGCGGAGAACTAATCCAGTATTGCATTTCAAAACTGAAGTTAGTAACATGTTCTTTTTGTAATAGGATCCAAACACTCTTGTAGTTACCATTTGATATTGATAATCCATGCCTTGAAGTGGCAAAGTGATTTTTGGTGTCTATATTTATGGTGGAAATATTTATGTTTACATTCTAAAAATTTGTATTTTCTCATTGATGGCATTTCGTAAACTATTTCTATCTGCAATTTCTAGCTGGTCTGATTTATACATATGTGCAGCTATGCTCATTTACTTCCCAAGGATGATGAGGCATTTGAGCATTATAATGGTTTCTCCGCAAAACGGCTTGATGAGGTATTTTTACTGCTAGGTCCCCCTTTCCCCCCTTTGTACTTAAATTGCTATTATTTCAAATTTGTGCTCATAATTTCTTGTATAAAAGTGTGTGGTGTTTCCTTTCTTTTTCTTGAATTGTTTTTGCATCCAAGTCGTTAATATCTCTCCCTTCCCCTGCCCCCTCCAGAGATTGGTGATCACCAATAAATTGTGGTTTAAAAGCTGTATTAGTTTCCTCTGGATATTGTTGACATATTTTAGCCTGTAATTCACTGTATGATTACCAAATTTTTGCAGGCTAACAAAATTGGAAAAATAAATCTTGCTGCTATTGGTAAGGATCTCATGGAGGATGAGAAACAAGGAGATGTAAGGATAGACCTTTTTGCTGCTTTAGATATGGAAAATGAGGCTGTCGCTGAAAGATCTCCAGAGCTTGAGAATAGTCAAACTTTAGGCTTGCTTACTGGTTTCCTTTTGGTAGATGATTGGTAAGCTTGTTTGTGGTTTTCCACTTTTTGTGGTGGTTATTGTATGCTTGTCAGTTTCCATCTGTTTTTATCCCCTCTCTCTATCCCTCTTAACTTTTTTGCCAATCTTGCTTCTTTGTTATTTCCTTGATGTTGTTAGATTTAAATAATTTCCTTACTGGCTTTGAATTTGTTTTCCTCCTGACCTTATTTTGCATTTGTTCTGGGTGGGGATTCTAGCTTTTGGCTGAAACTTTGATTTGCAATTGTCCTGGTAAATCAATGTTCTGCTTTTCAATAACCGGCAATGTGCTTAGGTTGTATATTCTCCTATTTTAAAGCAGTGATATGTGCACCACCTGGTCATCACCATTTTATTACTAAAAGCACCAAAAACTTGACTTAAGCAATAACTGTGTCATGTGTGGACAATGCTGTTATTATTGTTTTCAGTGACCTATCGTAGAGTGTCATTCATTTTTTTGGGTACTTACATAAGCTTCAAAGTGGAGTATATTAATGATGTTTCTGCTTGCCTTCTGTGTATGAATTTTGTGACTTACTATGCATAGTTAAAATTTTTAGCAAGTCTTTAAAAAAATTTCTACTTAAGTTGTCATACTTCTCAGGTACCATGCCCATATCCTCTTTGATCGCCTTTCACCTCTTAATCCAGTGGCACATGTTCGAATCTGCAAGGGGTTATTTAGGTAAACTCTATGTTCCTTTTTCTGTATCCTGGAGGGTGGTTGGGGATTTGATATGAGACTCCTCAATTTAGTTGCCTGGTTGTGTTTGCACTTTAAGAAAGCTTACTGTTTCATCACATATTGGTTTACTATTGTTCATAACTATTGTATACATATTCAGGCTCATTGAAAAGTCAATCTCTTCAGCATATGATATTGTTCGCCAGACACATCTCCAAAGCTTTGTGTCTCCCTTGGGTATTGATAACGTGGATACAAGAGGTACAACGGTCAGTAACTCCTTTATTGATCTTCCTAAGGAACTCTTTCAGATGCTGGCTACTGTTGGACCTCATCTTTACCGTGATACACTACTGTTGCAGAAGGTATTGTAGTAGTGTTAATGTGCTCAGGGTCAACTTTTTCATCTATTTTGTTTCCTCCTAGAAGGCACTGGTGATCGTGCATGCTTTCGTCATTGGCAGGTATGTAGAGTTTTGAGAAGTTATTATTTATCTGCCCTTGAGCTTGTAACTAATGCTGATGGAGCCTCAAATGGGGAAATGGTTACCACTGGACATCGAAATCCTCGTCTTCACTTGAAGGAAGCAAGACCAAGGGTAGAGGAAACTTTAGGAGCGTGTCTACTTCCTTCTTTGCAACTTGTACCTGCAAATCCAGCTGTTGGGCAAGAGATTTGGGAAGTAATGAATCTCCTTCCCTATGAGGTTGGCCTTCCATCAGTTATTTCATACTTCCCTTTGAGAATTTATTAGACATGGTAGACAATCTTGCTAGATGAACCTCATCTGCTTAGGTGCGATATCGGTTATATGGCGAGTGGGAAAAGGATGATGAGCGGAATCCTACAATATTAGCTGCAAGACAAACTGCCAAGGTAAAGTAGCATATCTTCTTAATAGGATTCTTATTTCTTGTCAAATTTGGTTCATAAAGGGTTGTTTTGAACCTCTGCTATTTTGTAGCTGGACACAAGGAGGATTTTGAAACGGTTGGCTAAGGAAAATTTGAAGCAGTTAGGTCGGATGGTTGCTAAACTTGCTCATGCTAATCCAATGACTGTACTGCGAACCATTGTTCACCAGGTCTCGTGTTTTTATCATTGATTATTCTCAAGTATTATGCATTGTCAAAAAATTACATGGGTCCATTACGCTTTGGATGTTTTTCAGATTGAGGCATACAAGGATATGATTACTCCCGTTGTTGATGCATTCAAGTATTTGACTCAGGTCTGCATCTATTTTACCTTTCCTTGTGATTTTTCTTCCATTGCCTTACCTCTTTCCTTTTTTCCTTGTTGGTGGTCATTAAAGATAATTTATGTACATCTTGTCCCCTTTTCTTGGTTATGGTTCCTTGTTCAACTTGTCAAAACTAGCACTGGAATATGGTACTTCAAAGGTGGTGAAAATAGAGAAAACAATAGAGAAGAATAGATTGAAACATCATAGGAGTGGAAAGGAGATAATTTAAAAAATAATAATAAAAGGGTGGAAACTCTGCTAGCCACTTTTTTTCCTTTTTATTTTGATTTAATTCATAAATGACCAATTTCTTGACTGGATTAATGTATAGAAGGAATTTTATCATGGATTAATTGGTAGATAACCTGCTGTTATTGTATTATCTTGTCTAATATAACAAAATTTACTATAATGAAATCACAATATGAATCTAAGCGCAAACCAAAATCTTAGCAATTCAAATGAAAATTAATTTGTTTAAAATATAAATTTCTAAATTTGGACTTGTCCAAACATTTCTTTATTCAAGAATTTTCAAACTCAAATTGCAATCAATATTCAAGTACAGATCCAAATTAGACTGAATCTGAACTTCGATTGGGATATATTCTTTTGGTTGTTGTGCACTATATAGTATCTTGATTTTTTATTTTAAATCTTTTCTTTCTGTGCAGCTTGAGTATGACATTTTGGAATATGTTGTGATTGAACGACTTGCACAAGGAGGACGAGATAAACTAAAGGATGATGGTCTAAATTTGTCAGATTGGCTTCAATCTTTGGCATCATTTTGGGGACACCTGTATGTATAGTTATCTCTTTGCAAAAGTCTGCAGTTTTTTATGCAGTTATGTTCCACCAAGATATGTTACATTTCTTGTTTTCCTGTTAGAGGTATATTGTCCAAATTGTTGCAACATGAGTCTGATTTCTTGTGGTCTGAGCCATTTGTGTGGCTGTTGTATCCTCATGGTTTTTAGCGACTTTGTTTGAAGGGGATTACTAGTTCATAACTGTACGAACTCTTTCCTTGCCTGCATTTTTATGTCCCTTTTGGTTTTTTTGTTGCTGAATTTGTTAGAACATCTGAAGTACGGGTTACAATCTGTATGGAATGTAGATATGTGTTGGGTTGAGATGCTTTACTTCAGTTTCCGGGTTGCAGATTAAGCTGGGAAAAGCAAGATGACTGGAGCTGGTAGTTGGTGGACATTAGCGATTTTGACTCCCTTATTTCTGATGTCTGATAAGTTTCATCATTGTGACTTGCCAGTTAGGCAGGCATTACAAACAGAGCTACATAGACTGTAACTGAGGTTTAACATTGAAGACCATTAATTGTGAAAAGATGATATTTGTTAAACTGTGAGGTTTTCCATAAGTATCTTCTCCAGTTTCAGCCATGCAATTGAAATGCAATAAAATGAGAAAGGCACTCCTTAGAGAATTCAAATGTGATACAGGACCATGAACCATGAATTCTGTTAAGGGAAAGACTTTGTCTCTGAAATATACTGGTGTAGTGGTTCGAATTCAATCCCCTATGTTGGGGATGTTTTGCGAAGCTGTTAAGTGAATGGAAGATGTTGGTGATTAGAATGCAAAGGACGTGATGGTTAGCAATTTGGAGCTTGTATTACTGATTAATTGAAAGTTCATGATGAGTTATTTTGGTGATATAGATAAGGCTTAAGTTTGGCGAGAGATGTTGGTCAAAATTCTACTGTTTACAATGTGCAAATTTCCATCTGTTCTGCTGGCACCTAGATGATTAGAAATGGGACTCTGTTTTAATGTCCTGGTTTTGTGAACAGCCTAGACATAGGTTGGGCTAAACATAGAAATCAGCTGTTTCTTTGGGTTATTGATTCTAGTACCTCCCTCCTTTGTGTTGTTCGTTCTAGTTATTTGTTGGATATGTCCTGTCAGTAGCTGCTGGAATCTTCCAGGGAACATATACTGGGTCAAATTTGATTTTTTTTTGGAAATTGCAGCACTATTTAGGCTGCAAAAGAGGGTTATTCTTTCGGAAGAGATGTTGATGCGCTTACCAAATATATAAGTGATCAACGGAGAAAGCGGAACTTTGGTTCTAGCTGCCTTAACTGTTGTTTTGGTGGTGGTTCATTGGTAGTTCATGAATTTTGGGGTCCTCATAGTTGTCCAATGCTTAGCACAGCTGTGTTCTCCTGCCATTCGTAAAGGAAATGTAATGAAGTTCTTCGCTTAACTTGTGAGATGGAAGAGTTTTGCAACTCTTTGAAGTAAAATTCAAGTTCTGTGGACGCAACAATCAGAATTTTGAGGGGCGCATTTTAATTGTTAAGGTCTGTCTATCTGAGCTTGCAATGTTGTCAGGGCTGGTCAGTTACAATAATTAGGCTAGTTCTTAATGGAGCACTGAAAATTTCCCTTGCTATACTATTGCTCTTTTGACCTGTATGTTAACATTTGCTTTGTGTTCTGGTCATGTCAGCTTCTGTCTTGCACATATTTTTACCACCAGTCTTTCTTCCCCTCCCTTTTTGTCATTTACTCTTGCTTTCTCAAGGGTGGCTGATTCTTATTGTAGTTCAATAGATGATGTATTCATGGTAGCTTGTAGACTAATGATCAGCCAGTTGTCTGAGTTTTACCTAAATGGTTATGAAATTCTGCTCCTAAGGTGGTCTGTTTGGGTGCTATGGTTTCATTTATGAATATGGGATCTGACAGCTTTTTTGGTTTGTGTTTTTTTCTTTCTTTTCCTTAATTTAGGAGGTGGTGGAATTAAATTTTGACCACAATTTGAGGCCTGAATGGAAAGAATATGATGATAAGCTGGTGGCCGACTATTAACATATTATATGGCATCTATCATTTTTGAGTTTTGAACAAGTCCACTGGCACAGTTAGATTCTTTCTTATTAACAAGATTAGGATATCAAGCTGGTAGATTAGTAGGTGTCTCACCTACTCTGTCTTCATATTTTTTCAATGTGTTAGCATTTAAGTTTACATACAGCTTTGCATGGTAATATTTTCCAAGTTTATGAGGGTTTTAATTCAAATTTAATGCAATTGGTTCCTTTTCTACTGATAGTTTTATAGGCATCTGCATGCATCAACACGCACACACACAAAATTTGGAAATGGAATAGCACATGCACAAAGTTTCTGTGGATAACTTGAATTAGAGTGATGCTTTTTTTTTTCTCGTCATTTATACAAAACTCTGAATTTGCCTCTTTGCACGTCAGTCAGCTCCAAAGGCCGACCTTTAGCTTATTATTTAGTTGTCATGAAACCTTAGATTTTATTCATAAAGCTGTTTTGTTCGTTGGATTTTAGAGTGTTACCTTTAAAATTCATGAGATTTTATAGAAAATAAGTAATGAAACCCTTGCTGTTCTATACTTTCTGCTTCTTGTTTCATGCAGATCCTTTTTACTGTTCTATTTTTTCATTTAACAATGACTTTGATTATATGATTTTAAATTTGAGATATTTCATTATTACTTGAAATTTTACTAGATCAATTTTCTATTTGTAGGTGCAAGAAATACCCATCAATGGAACTGAGAGGTCTTTTCCAGTACCTGGTTAATCAGTTAAAAAAGGGCCAAGGAATTGAACTTGTTCTCCTGCAGGTACATAAAGATTTAGAGCTCAAGGGTTTTTCATCATTAAGCCTGAAGATTAAAGTTGCTAACTGGAAGTTTTATGATTGGGTCAGGAGCTTATTCAACAAATGGCAAATGTACAATTCACAGAAAATCTGACCGAGGAGCAGTTGGATGCCATGGCTGGAAGTGAGACTCTTCGATATCAAGCCACTTCATTTGGTGTAACTCGAAATAATAAGGCAATTACGTAAACTTTGATATTGGGCTAGTTTGTTACACAAATAATGATGTATTACCTTGTTCTCTATTATTGTTGAATTGTTGACCACTTAGATGATATCAGTAAATACAACTCTGTTCTTTTATGGAAGAAACATAATCAACATCTATCTTCAATGTGTCAGCGTGTGTAAATGCTGTACTCCTGTTACAGCATATTGGTTTCTAATGATTATAAATTGTTTGTGCAGGCATTGATCAAATCCACCAATAGGCTCAGAGATTCGTTGCTTCCAAAGGATGAACCTAAGTTGGCTATTCCACTTTTGTTGCTTATAGCGCAACATCGTTCTTTGTAAGTTGCACAACTTTTCTTTAGATAGTTGATACTATAATGGTTAATTGAATAGATACTCTTGGGTGGTGGTTGTTGGTTATGCAGGGCTTCTGGTGTATCCATGCATGCATGTTATACACTATTCTCTGTGATGCAATTTGTAAATATATCTTGCACGTGTTATTTCATTTATATCCCCCATTTCTGGTTTATTATTAAGAATTTGAGGTTTTTACTGGATAGTGAGAAGTTCCAAAATTTCAAGATTTGTTTGAAACATTTGTAAATTGTTTCTGTATGCATGTCTGCTGACTTTCATTTGGCAGTAGGTAGATAGCTCATTTTGAAACTGTTTTGATTTGGCAGAACGAAAATGTTCCATGTAAACATGTTCTTCTTTCCTCTTTTCCCTTTTCGTTTCTATTGTTTTCCCTTTGTCTTCGCTCCACCTCTCCTTTAATTCCCTTTTCTTTCCTTAATTTCTTTTCTTAGTTTTTCATTTTTCTGTTTCGTTCACCTTTTAAGCTTCGTCTTCCTTCTTCTGTACAGTTCTATATTATTTTGCCTCTTCCCTTCCTGGTTTCTCTTATTTCCTCCCTTTTTTCATTTTGCCCCTTTGCCTTTCACCCCTGTCCCTTCCATGGACCTCTTGTTCTATATTGTCTCATGGTGTATGAGCATCATTTGTGTCTTATCCTCTTCAGCCATGTCGTGTGTTCTCTTATTTCTTTTCCATCTTTTTGCTTCCATCTCTTGAATGGTACTCCATTTTCTTTTTTCATAACCTCCTTGCTTTCCCTTGCGAAAACTCCTTGATGTCTTCCATACTTAAGGGAGCAATTGACTTCTGGTTTTACTTAATTCTGTTTTATTTTCCTTTTCCTCTTCCTTTTGTGGCCAATTGACTCCCTGTTCTCTGTTGGCAGTGTTGGTAATAGTGAAAGAAGTCTCTTTTATTTTTTTTTCCTTCCTCCTTTACCTTCTTCATTGTGCTGTATTGGACAAGAGAGTGGGAAGAAGACTAAGAGGGATTGTAGTTAAGTAGTTGTTATTATTGTAGGACAGAAAGACCTATCACAAGGTATCACGTTGCTCTATAAAGCTTTGTGCCAGCTTGTTCTTTTACGCATTATTGTTTTCCGTAATGTTCATAGATCTATGATACATGGTTATCTCAACAACATGATCAAGAAAGAATGCTTATAAGGTTAATTCTGAACCCAAAAAAAAGAAGGATAAGGTTAATAGTATTGCATTTTCTCTCTAGTCTGTTTACACTGATGTTTATAACACTTCTGCAAATGCGGTTCTTGATGACGAATCATGTAGTTAGATTCCAATCCTGCCTAAATAAATTTCAAAGAAAAGTTTCTCTATGACTCCTGGAATCAGTTGTTTAACCACATTTCTTTTATCATCTACAGGGTTGTCATAAATGCAGATGCTACTTACATTAAGATGGTCAGTGAGCAGTTTGACAGATGCCATGGGACTCTTCTTCAGTATGTAGAATTCCTATGTAGTGCAGTGACACCAGCTGCTGCTTATGCTCAATTAATTCCCTCACTTGATGATCTTGTTCATATGTACCACCTTGATCCTGAGGTATGTTTAGTTCCCTCTGAATCCATTTGTGTTCTCCACTCTTGCTGCACCACTTTAGAGGTCTGGGAATCCGCAACATGGTTAGAAAGAACAATGTACAAAATATTTTGTGAGGTCATTTTTCTTGTTGCAGGTTGCATTTTTGATATATCGTCCTGTGATGAGGCTCTTCAAGTGTCAAGGCAGTCATGATGTTTTCTGGCCTTTAGATGCCAATGGAACTGCAGATATTACTGTGGCATGCTCAGAGTCTGAAAGTAAGGATGATTCTAGCCGAGTGATACTGGACTTGGGTCCTCCTCGGAAGCCCACAATGTAATAGTATTATTTCCTTTCCTTTGTACATGCACATTTTTATGTTTCTGAATAAAACGGCTCAACAGACACAGTTCCCAAATTGTTTTTAAATTTTATTCTTCTCTATCTGATTGCTTTCCAAAACTGTTATCGTGCAGGTGGTCTGAACTTCTTGACACTGTTAAAACCATGTTGCCTTCTAAAGCCTGGAATAGTCTCTCTCCTGACCTCTATGCCACTTTTTGGGGGCTTACACTGTATGATCTTTATGTTCCTAGAAATGTTTATGAGTCTGAAATTGCAAAGCAGCATGCTGCACTTAAGGCTCTTGAAGAGCTTCCCGATAATTCTAGTTCAGCAATTAACAAAAGGAAAAAAGACAAGGAAAGAATTCAAGAAGCCTTAGATCGTCTAACTAGTGAACTTCATAAGCACGAGGAAAATGTTGCATCTGTCCGTAGGCGACTTACTCGTGAAAAGGACAGGTGGTTGAGTTCCTGCCCTGATACTCTTAAGATTAACATGGAGTTCCTCCAGCGTTGTATATTTCCTCGATGTACCTTCAGCATGCCAGATGCGGTCTATTGTGCAATGTTTGTCCATACTCTCCATTCTCTGGGCACACCTTTTTTCAACACAGTGAATCATATTGATGTTCTGATATGCAAAACCTTGCAACCCATGATATGCTGTTGCACTGAGTATGAAGCAGGAAGACTAGGAAGGTTTCTGTATGAAACACTAAAGATTGCATACTACTGGAAGGTAGAAACATATTCTCCGTTAAGCTCTTTCTCATAATGTTAACTGAAACATTTTGTTTTATTTGAATGGTTTTTGTGGACCACTGCTTCCTTTGCAGAGTGACGAATCCATCTATGAGCGGGAGTGTGGAAATATGCCAGGCTTTGCTGTGTATTATAGATATCCAAATAGCCAGCGTGTTACATACGGACAGTTCATAAAGGTAAGTTATTATGTATTTTGGTTCCCTAAGATGTCCTTTTGGTTGATAGTGTTGTAATCTTCTTAGTGCCTCAGGTTCATTTGGGGAAACATTTAGTAGGTGGGTGTCCATTTCATGTCCTCTCTAATTCTATAAAAGTACATGAAATAAATTCATGTCTTGAGAATATTTCTATTAGTATCTTCTAAGGATAAAACAGATGTACCAAATTGTTGTAATCTTCTTTTTGCCTCAGGTTCATTTTGAGGAAACATTTAGTAGGTAGGTGTGGATTTCAATTCGCAGCTGCTGGCTTGAAATTGGTCTAAACTTTGTCATAAGAATTTGCTTGCTTACATTGTTTGACTGACACTTGACCTTGTTAAAACCGATGACCTGTTGGATTGATCACTTAACCAGTTTTGCCCTGAATGCTTGTAATATTAATGATTCTTGTCTGTGATTGAGTCAGAATTTTTAATTCTTTATTTCTTTTGAAAGGTACATTGGAAATGGAGCCAAAGAATCACAAGGTTAGTGATCCAATGTTTGGAATCAACCGAGTACATGGAGATTCGTAATGCTTTAATAATGCTGACAAAAATTTCTAGTGTTTTCCCTGTTACCAGAAAGAGTGGGATTAACCTAGAAAAAAGGGTAGGAAATGTGTAGAACTTTCAATGGCTAATTGGATTTATTGTTTAGATCTATTTATATGGTCCTTTATTTAACCTCCTGGTTGCAGGTTGCGAAAATTAAAAATGATGAAAGAGAGGATCTCAAGGTGTTGGCAACAGGTGTTGCTGCTGCATTGGCTGCTAGAAAGGTAAATTGCTTTCTCAGTTTTCTGCCTAGGAAGCACTGATGCAAGCATAAGATGATATGGGCACCATGATATAAAGAAAAGCTCTGGTCAAATGACCTTGTATTTATGTGTATAAAGCTTAAACAGTTTGGCAAAAAAGTACTAAGGTTTGATTTGTGGCTGTTGCTTTTGTTGATTGATTTTTGCCATTAAATGTAAAAGGTGAAAAGCAAAATTATTTAAAATGTAGCTAATAGCTAAAGTGGAGCATTGCATAAATTTGTTATCTAAAGAAGTTAAAAGTTAAAATTGGTTAATCAAAACTATTATTTGCTTTTTGTAGCAAAATGCTCAAATACTTTTGCCAGTTTCTATTTTGTAATTGAGAAAAATGGAGGAAAATGCAGTAAGGCAAACTAATGTGTTTCTGTTTGCTCGTGGTATCCATTCAATGCAAGAACATGTCAAATATTTCAGTTCTTGTCAGAGACAACAATAATGTCCATTTTGGCTATCTAGTGCATTTAGGGCTTGTTGGATACAGATAGAATACTTCTTTGATCCGTGCTTATTCTTATTCATATTTAAAACATGATGTCTATTCTTCCTGTTTATTCATGTGTGTATCTGTGTTGGCCATTTTTATACCCTGCAGTCTTCATGGGTTACTGATGAGGAATTTGGAATGGGATATCTTGAGCTGAAGCCTGTACCACCAATTACTTCAAAATCTGTTGCTGGTAATACAGTTGCTGCACAAAATGGTTCATCAGTTAATGTTTCCCAGAATGAGGCTGCTGGTGGCAGGACAGTTGCCCTTGGAACCCAACAGTCGGATGTGAATTTGGTCAAGGACCAGGTTTCAAGAACAAAACCTGATGGGCGATTGGAAAGAGCAGAAAATGCCCCTCTTGGTAAATCTGATTTGAAAACAAAAGGTGGTACATCAGCCAATGGCTCTGATGCTGCGTTATCTGTTACATTAGCTGCTTCACAAGCTGGAATAGCAAAATCACATGAAAATCAGAAACAGCCAGATGATTCTTCTAATAAATTGGATAAGCATGCAGCTAGAACTCCTGCGAAAAACTCTGCTGAATCAGAGGTATCTAATGTTCCCTTCTGGATATTTTGGGTTTTTTATTTTAGTAATTTTATTTGGTGTTTCACATTTCACAATTTTTCTTTTCCATCAGTTAAAGGCCTCTTCCAAACGCTCTGTCCCTGTTGGATCTCTAACAAAGACACAGAAGCAAGATCCTGGAAAAGATGATGGCAAGTCGGGGAAAGCTGTTGGAAGAACTTCTGCAATCTCTGTCAATGACAGAGATGTTCCCTCTCATACAGAGGGTAGACAAGGTGGGACTACAAATGTTTCTTCAGCTATCACTTCCAATGGTAAAACTGTTTCTGCTTCACCTGAAGGTTCATTGGAATAGATATCCTTGGTTGAGTCAAACGTAGATAATGTAGATTTTTAGCCTTCTGATATGAGGTTTTCTGCAGGGAAAGATGATAGCTCTGAAGTACCAGATGCATCGAGGCCATCTTCTCGAATTGTTCATTCTCCCAAGCATGATAGTTCTGCTGCTGCTTCTAAGTCCAGTGATAAGCTGCAAAAGAGAACTAGTCCTGTGGAAGAGACTGATAGATTAAGTAAGCGCCGTAAAGGCGATGTTGAAGTGAAAGATCTGGATGGTGAAGTTCGAGTATCTGACAGGGAGAGGTCCGCTGACCCTCGATCGGCAGATTTTGATAAGCCTGGAACTGATGAAGTAACAAGCTACAGGACTGGGGATAAGCCTTTGGATAGATCAAAAGATAAGGGAAGTGAGAGACATGATAGGGATTACAGAGATAGATTGGAGCGCTCTGAAAAGTCCCGGGCAGATGATATTTTGATTGAGAAGTCGAGAGATAGATCAATAGAGAGACACGGAAGAGAGCGTTCTGTTGAGAGAAGCATTGATAGGAATTTGGATAGACTTGGTGATAAAGCTAAGGATGAGCGCAGCAAAGACGAAAGAAGTAAAGTACGATATGCTGATACATCCGTAGAAAAGTCTCATGCTGATGACCGGTTTCATGGGCAAAGCTTGCCGCCACCACCACCTTTACCTCCTCATATGGTCCCACAATCTGTTAATGCTACTGGTAGAAGGGATGATGATCCAGACAGAAGGTTTGGTAGTACAAGACACACTCAAAGACTCTCTCCAAGACATGAAGAGAAGGAGCGGAGACGGTCAGAAGAAAATTTGTTGGTTTCCCAGGATGATGGAAAGCGCAGAAGAGAGGATGACTTTCGAGAGAGAAAGCGAGAGGAAAGAGAGGGATTGTCATTGAAGGTATTGAACTGGTCTATTATTTTTATTATTACTTTTTTGTTTTTTTTTTATGTGGTTATCCTACATCTATTATGTCTTACTTGTGGTCTTATAGTCAAGTTGAGTCTCTCTACCTATTACTAATGGGTTTTAGGTTGGATGCTTAATATGCATGTCTTCCATTCTTTCTGCACAATCCCATGCGAGGTTGTCCACATGTGATCCTTGTTGGAGTTTACATGCGAGGGGGAGTGTCAAGTAGTGTGATCCCATATCCTGTTAAGTCTTAGGTTTTCTGTGGTATTGTATTAGGTTGAGCCTCTAGATTACCAATTGGTGTTTGGCTGGATGCTTAACAATAATTATCAACCAATAACTAGGCATAGTTTGGTGTTCAAATGTCATATGAGCTATGATACTTGTTTGCATTCTTGGAGTATTTCTAAGATTTTGCTTGTAAATCTGGATCTTGTGGTGGTTTATTATTGGAATGCAGTTGATATCACTGTGATTTCCGACAATCTAGCTCATGAAGGTAAATTGTTTATGATGGGCCCTGGAGGAATGGCTGTAATTCCCTACTATTGTTTCATCAGATTTTGCTTGCCAATCTGGATTGAATCTTTGGTCTTTTATATTGGATAGTGTATGCACTTGTGACCAGACATTCACTTTAATAGGTCATGGAGGTTGCCTGTAATTCCCTACTATTTCATGAGATTTTGTTTGCCAACCTGGATCTATGCTTGTTTATATTTTGATAGCATATGCATTAGTTACTAATTCACTATAATGTTTGGATCTTCACTGACAATCAGAAATGATACATTACTACATGTAGCTAAGCCTAGATTTAGTGGGGCTTGGAGTGTTCCTTGGAATGCCAGGTCTATAATGGTGCCATACTAGATGTAGCTGTGTATTCTTGAGAATGATACATTACTGTATGTGCCTTTACATTGGGAGGTTGATAGGGTATTTCTTTTATTTCTCTTAAAACTTGATAACATATACGATTATGTATCATAACCGCCTTTGTAAATTTTGGCAACTGTTAAGCTAGAAAAGGAACAAAACCGCTCTTCTAATTTGCTCATTGGGTGAAAATCAGGCTTTGATATCTTATAGGTAGCTTATATTGTTGGGAAAAAGTTTTGGCTTACGTTGGTAAGTGGCTCTATGTAGGTGGAAGAGAGGGAAAGAGACAGAGAGAGGGACAGAGAGAAAGCAAATGTTGTGAAAGAGGATGATGTTGATGCTACTGGTGCCAAAAGGCGGAAACTCAAGAGAGAGCATTTGCCATCAGAGCCCGGGGAATATTCTCCAGTTGCCCCTCCTCCCCCACCTCTTTCCATTGGTATGTCACAATCATATGATGGAAGAGAGAGAGACCGAAAGGGTACCATGATGCAGCGTGGGGGTTATTTGGAGGAACCAGGGATGAGGATTCATGGGAAAGAGGCAACTGGCAAGATGGCTCGTCGAGACCCAGACCCGTATCCTTAACGTGAGCTAAATTATTTGTATATTTGTTTGAGCATAACTGCATATGTTGTCCTGTGAAAGTTGACAAATTCGTGTGTTATCCGAGCTGCATGTTCATGCAAAGAATAAATGTGAATGAGCCTAGTAAATTTTGGCCTTCACATAAACTGTTGCCCTATTGCAAATAGAAAAAAAGCTATTTCCTTAATGAAAGTTTAGATTGTATGATCGGGAATGGGATGATGAGAAAAGACAGAGACCTGAGCAGAAGCGGAGGCATCGGAAGTAAGATAGGAGGAAAGGTTGTTTAATGCATAAAAAGGTGTTTTTTTTTTTTTCTTGTCTTCGTTTACAGACGGTTGATGTTTGGTGCTGCAAATTTGGCTGTGGTTCCTTATGGCTTCTTGTCTATGGTTGCCTACAAATTTTCAGATTTCTGTTTAGAATTTATGGGGCGCTTTCTCCAGCAAGAAGGTTTCATGAATGGAAAGGGACTGCTAATTTATACAATTCTTGTAGTAGAGATATTGTAAATTCTTCAGCAGTCTGTACTGTAACTGTGTAACTATAGTATGCTTTTAACAATTTTGTTGTATGTTTTTTTTTTTTTTTTGGGGTTATCATTTCCTTAGAAAATGTAAAAGCTGCTTATCTTTCTGCAGGCGTCAGATTAATTACTAATCCTTAGATATTAAAAAGAATTCACCAATGTCAAAAGCTTTGTTCAAGTAAAGCATGGCAAACTGAGTTGTGATTGCAATTAAACTAGAAAATTTCATCCATACAAAACTCTAATATTCTGTTACTAAAAATAGCTCTTTATTTATATATCAATTTTCAGCGTTAATTAGTTCAATTTGACCTTAATTATTATATATGTAATAAAAGGTATTTTTTTAAAGCAATAAACGGATTTTCCAAAGTCAATTGGCTGAATAAATTGCGCATTAAACGAATAATGTTTAATGAACAAATTTGCAGTACATGAGATTTCCAGCTTTCAGTTTTCTTTATGCCTCTTCCTACCCAAGAGATCCTTGTATCGTAGAGTTTTCAAGTGTTTTAGTTTATCTCAATACAAGTGGAACGATTCTAATTCTTATTCTATTAAAAAGTGGGCAAATAACTGAACTCCAGGATAAAGAGCATTCAGTTTTCTATTAAAATAAATGTGGCAGTTTAATTCTTATTGTATTCAAAATTGAGAAAATAAAAATAATAATGCAGTTGTGCGGTATGTAATATGGAATTGACTGAACCTAAAAGGTAGAAATTTAAAAACAAAAAATATATATAATATTCATAAAAGTTATAAAATATTCAAAATATTAAAAAATATTTGAAAATTTTCTAAAAAATTTCTTTTACATTCTTTAAACAAAATTCAAATTTTGAAATATTATTAAAGATATGTATTTATATATATATATATGATCTTAGAATGTTATATAATGGTTTTAACAAAAAAAAAATTGTTTTGAACTCAGCCAATTACATATGGACACGAATAGATATTTTCACCATAAAATTTTATAAATATAAATAGTTAACAAGGTATGGGGATAATTCTTTTTGGCGCATATTGAACCATTTAAATTAAAAAGCACTAAACTGTTTTTGACTTAATTATTTATTAATAAAAATAATTAATAGCTTTTTTAACTATAGTAGAATGATTAAATTGTTTTGTTTATTATTATTTTTAAAGACTTCAGAGACTATACTACAAGAATGTGTTGGGAATTTATTTCCATGTTTAATACCGTATTTAAAATTGTGTATGCATGAATATATAGCAATTTTAGTACTGGAATTGCAAGAAAAGAATGTCGGGAGTGTAGGTCAAAATCAACAGATTTTTAAATGTAAGATCATTTTTAAAAGCTCCTCTCATCCTGTTTTCCTTTTTCTTTTTCTTTTTCCCCCTCTCTTCAAGTTGACATTCTTTTTCCCTTTTCTCCGTTAGGTTTTTTTTTTTTTTTTAATGTATTGTTGTTAGCAGGATTTATTATTTATTTGTGTCAAATTATAGAATAAAATTTTGAAAGTTAAAATATCCTCTAAATCCTTATACACTTTATATATTTAAAATTTAGTGTTTTTTAAAAAATAATAATAATCTCTCTACTTTTCAGATTTAAAAATCTAAATTCAGTCGTTACTATCATTAAAATTCTTCTATTAAATTCACTAGTTTAACATTTTGAGATTAAAAATATAAATTCATTTGACAATCATGTAACAACGAAAGTAATGCTGAAAATGTTGATATGGGTTAAAAAACACCAATTAAAAAAAACACCAATTTTAACTTGTCATGATAAGATAATTTTTGTTGGAATTGTGTAAAATTAACATAGCATTTTTATTGAAATAGTTAACAATCTCAACTATTTAGACTAACTAATGAGATTAGAAAAGTAAAGAGACGAATTATGTAAAAAAAATTAAATGTATAGATTACATATCAAGTTTTAGCATAATATAAGGGCCAAAATTAAAATTCGACCATTGTCGAATATAAAAAAAAAAAAAAGACAAACCCAAAAGAAATAAGAAGTTACGTGCCTCTAAAACCCACAGGGCATTTAAATCATATATAAATACATAACATTTTAATTGAAAAGTTAATGGCGTTAATTATGTTTTTTAGTAGAATAAGATCAGCATTAAGCAATTACACAATAAAATCAACTAAGGCAACATAGAACCATTGCAATCAATTAAAATAAGATCTCTCACTAAATGTGGTGACTCCTCAATCAATTGTAATTTCATGAAACTTGTAGCAGTACATTTGGCCAAGTGATCAGCAACTTTATTATGAGTTATTGGAATATGACGAATATGAACCTTCCAATTCCGATTTAGTAACCGATAAATTAGGCGAAGTTCTATCAAATTACTATCAGCAGCTCCACCAACCAAAATCGTCTCCACGAGTAAGGCATTGTCACATTCCAATTCCAACTGTCTAAATCCCTTATCCCATGCCAAATTTAAACCCTTAAATATCGCCCTTGCTTCAACCTTTAAGATTATATCTCCCCCAAGTCTCATTAAGAATCCACATAACCAGGATCCATTCATATCTCTAAAAACTCCTCCAATAGAAGCAGAAGATCTAAATGGTGAAACTGGACCATCCATACTGAGCTTAATCCAACCTACCTCCAGAACAGACCAATGTGAAGCTGTCACCTGAGGATTATTATTACAATCGGTAGAAATTGTCCTCAAATAGTTCCTCATCCAACTTATGTTTGTATCCGCTATCACCTGAACACTATTATGGCTATTAGGGAAAACATACTTGTTTCGATTCTTCCATAATAACCAACAAATAATAGGAAAAAAAAGTCTGCCAATCGACTTGATTACTCCCATAGTTCGTCAAACTTTGCAGATTCCACATAAGCTAGTCTCCCAACAAGAAGGAAAAGAAACTCACCTGATTTTGGATTGGCACTAAAGATAACCAAACCACCTTTGAGAAGGAACAATCTCGAACTGCATGAACCCTAAACTCATGACCGATGCCGCATCTCGGGCAAAGTCCATCAGTAGTCATATGCCTCCTAACACGTTCCTCATTTGTCATTAATCTATTTTGCCACAGAAGCCAAAGAAAAACCCTTACTCGTTGGGGTACCTTGGCTTTCCAAACTAACTTCCAAACATTAGAATTATCATTTAGATCAGCAAAGTGAGAATTTTTACACGTTTCTACAGTCAAAATGCATTTTTTGTCGCCCATTTCCATGAAAGTCGGTCTGGACCTGCATCAGTTGATGTAGGCACCACAGTTGCTATCTGAGCAAGAATATTTTTCAGAAGATGACTCCTCAGTCGAGACCTATCCCAACCACCAGTAACATCCATTACATCGCACACATGTAGAGTATCATCTGGTTGAAACAGACCTGTATAGAAACCCCTGAGAGGCCCAATTTTTCGAAGCCAAGTATCATTCCAGAAGTTTATCGTACGACCGTCACCAATTGACCAATATGCATTCCCAACAACATTAGCCCAAACCTTCATCAAAGACTTCCAAGCATAAGAGCAATTACTTCTGACAATAGAGTTCAGCAACACTCCATTGATATTGTACTTCTTTCACATAACTTGTACCCACAAAGCCTCAGTGTTTGTTCCCAACTTAAAACCTAGCTTTAACATATAAATTTTATTCTGATCAGCTAAGTTTTGCAAGCCGAGACCCCCAGCTTTTAAAGGACTACAACAATCTTCTCATGACAAAAGTGTCGATTTTCTAGCTTCCATGGAAGACCCCCAAGTGACGTTTCGTGCTATCTTCTCGACCTCACTACATACAGACATTGGAATGTGAACCGTACCCATGAAATAATTAGGAATAGCAAGAAGGACAGACTTTGCTAAGGTTATTCTGCTAGCCAAGGCGAGCTTTTTTGCTTCCCACCCATTCAGTTTTATTACGGACCTTACCACAAAATCAAAAGTATTCCTCCTAACTCTCTGATGGAGTAATGGCATGCCAAGATACAACCCCAGATCAACTCGTTCAAACCCCGTTTCCTTGTAGATATCACTTGCTAACTCAACCGGTGTATTGGGTAAGAAAAAAAAATTAGATTTGTTCCTATTAACTTTCTGCCCCGAAAACAGAAAATCCCCAGTACATCATTGACTAAAGTCACTTAATCCTGATCTACTTCACATAAAAGAAAAAGGTCCACTAATAGGTGTGATAGATTCAGACCTCTCTTAGGTAAACTCAAAGGCTTCAATTGCCCCTGTTCAACAGCTTCTTCAATTAGATGGCCCAATCTCTCCATACACAACACAAAAAGATATGGTGATAATGGGTCTCCTTGTCGAATTCCTCGTGAAGGCATAAATTCTTCTGTGAGAGTACCATTCCAAAGTGTTTGAAAGGATGACGATAACACTTAAGATTACCCTGATCAATAAAGGAGGTAGCCCTGCTTCCAACAAAGTATCCTCCAAGAAGTCCCATCTAATCCGGCCATAGGCCTTTTCCAGGTCAATCTTCAAAGCCATTCCAAACTTCCTACCCCTGAAGTTCTTCAACGAATGCACCGCCTCTGGTGTAATAATTATATTATCTGAAATGTTTCTACCCATCACAAAGCTTGCTTGGTTTTGCTTTATGAGTTTCACCAACAACGGACGTAACTTATTAACAACCGTTTTCGTGATGATTTTATATAATACTGTGCACAAGCTGATCGGCCTAAATTGCGTAATCCTTTCCGGACCTAAAACCTTAGGAATCAAAATAAGTAGAGTTTTGTTAAGTCAAGTATCCATCGGTTGCACTTCTAACACCCGCCTAACCAAAGAGTAAATCGAAGGCCCAACAACATCCCATTGTGTTTGGTAAAACTTTGCATGAAAACCATCCACCCCAGGCGCCTTAAGAGGGGCCATACCAAACACAGAACTACACACCTGCTCACTTGAAACCACTATATATAAACTATCCTTCTCCATTGTTGATAAAAAGGGAAATCTACCACGACATGGAAAAACCTCATCAACAGTATAGTCAATGGAAAAGAGACCCTTAAAGTACTCTACAACATGTTGTTTTAATAACTCATTTTCAAAACACCATTCATCACCATCAATCCTTAGCCCCTCAGTTTTGTTTCGTCTACGCCTAATTAAAGTATGACTATGGAAGTACCTTGTATTACGATCACCGTTTGCAATCCAAACCATCCTGGATTTCTGGAGCCACAAAATCTAATGACAAAATTAAGTTAGAAATTAAAATATAAAGATTAAATTTTAAATTTGGAAATAATAAAGGTATGGAAACTATTTTCCTAAAATGTAAGAGAAAAAAAAGAAAAACTATCAACTGTGTCAACAAAGGACCCTCCTTTTATAAATGGCTATATATATTTAGAGTTAATTACACTAGATATCCTTAAATTATGATCCTTATTTTAAATTGGTCCCAAAACTTCAAAACGTTTTAATTATATCTCTAAACTATTGATATTATATTAATCGAGATCTTTCCGTTATTAAAATCGTTAATTTAACTGTCAAATGACACTTCAAATCTTGGGTAGCTAAATTTAAAATGATAAAGCTTTTGTAAATGATGATTAAAATAACGATCTTAATAACGAAATGGCTTAATTGATATGACCTTGATAGTTGGAGATGTAATTAGAATGACTTGAAATTTAGGTACCAATTTAGAATGAGGGTCATAAGGTGCAATTAGCTCATATATTTATTTTATTGATATGACCTTGATAGTTTGAGATGTAATTAGAATGACTTGAAATTTAGGGATCAATTTAGAATGAGGGTCATAAGGTGCAATTAGCTCATATATTTATTTTTAAATTTTGGTGATTTTTCGTTTAACAAATTTTGATGGTTATTAGTTAAGAATATGTGTAAAAGTTTTAGAAATATTTAACTTCAATTTTCAAAATATAAAAACATATAATTTTTTGGTTTGAATATTAGATTCATTGTCGGTTTATGAGTTTCATGTATATCATGATATCTCATCATTGGTACAGATGAAAAATAGTGATATTATAAATAAATATTAATAACTTTATTAAAGCATAAACATGAAAATTGAAGTTAGAAACTTGATATAAATTTTAAACCTTAAACTCAAAACTCTAAACCTAATTAATATTTATATTAATTATGTAAGTCATCTACTACTTTTATTCTACTCCATGATAAGATGTCGTGCTATTATTTATTGGTACTACATATTTATAGGAGACACTTCAACCCCATTAAACAACATCGTTCGATAATGTCAAAGTTAAATTGCAATGACTAAAACATATATAAATTTATAGAAGAACTAAAATGTACTTTTATGAGATTGAATAAGTAGTTGCAGTAAATTGTAAGCCACTTAACTCCATTTGCTCGAAAAATATAAGATATAGTAAAATAATAAACAATATTAAAGTTTGGAATAGAAAATACAATACTAAAACTAAATTTTAGACGAGACAATTCGAGTCTGTGATGTTGTCTTGTTAGATGGTTCATGGAATATATCGAATGGACAAAAGGTCCAACTAATTTTATGTAAGAAAAATTAAAATGAACAGGGTTTAAAGTAATATATCAAATGGATAATATCCAATAAGTAAAAAATATTTCATTATTATATTAACAAGTTATTTTAAAAATAACAAATAAACAATTGTGTGAAAATTTCGGAAAAGCTTTGAATTTTAATAAATTGGTAAAGTATTGTTTAAACAGGTAAGATGGCATCATTACCGGATATGCCTTTTGGCTTTTTCGATTATTTTTTATTTTATTAACTGTTCAGATTTAACAAATTTCGGAGCATATAAAGGCACTCCTTTTATATATTCATTGTGGTATTTCATAGGTAAATTATATTTTTATTTTTTTGTTTGCTCCAATAAATTTGAATTTCATGACAAATATCTCAAACATCATAAATTTTAAATGTATACTAATTTATAATTTGAAATATCATTTTTAACAAATATGAATATATAATAATATCATTATATAAATATTTTGATATAATATCTAAACTCTTCGCATTTAAATTTTCTTAATTATTGTAATAACAATAATACCAATCAACTTATAACCGAGATACCTTTCATTCACATTGCTGATGCAAAAGTGAAATTGTCCATGTTCCCAACGAGGGCTGAAAAGGGCTGACCTAATGGAGAAAATTGAGGCCGAAGAAAAAGTCAGTCCACAAATTTCAAATCAAATGATTTCTCAAAACATAATTAATTGAGAAATTTGATATGCTCCGATTAATTGAATTCACCTCTGTTATGTATATCTTCTTCAAATTAGTTAATACCTATTTGTAGTAATAAAATTATATTAAATGTTGTGATTGAAATTTTATTTATTATTTTCGCAAGGAATAAAGTTATTACTACTTTTAAAAGGATTTAATTATTAATAATATCCATTCAATTTTTTCACAAAGCTCACAAGTCAAGTAAAATATATTTAATAATTAGCGAAAATTATAGTAAAAAATCACTAATTTTTGGTGATTGGATCATGATTTACATAAAAACAACTTGATTTAAAAGAAGATTTTAACAAATTAATAGCGGTCCGATCAAGTTTTAACTCACCAATCAGAATGATTTATTGACCTTTCCCGCCTAGGGTAGGTCACTATCCTTTCCACACCAAACATTTCCGCTGACACTCCTTTTTCTTTTTTATTTTTCACTGCACATTCCTTATTATATCACTTTTTCTTCTCTCTTTTTTTCCCCAGCTTCCACATTCTGTAGGCTTCTCCTCTCTCAGTCTCTCATTTTTCTTCTTTTTCTTTTTCCTCAAATTTTCTTTTCAATTTGTATTCATTTGAGTATTGATCAGAGAAAATAAGAAAAAAGAACAAGGAGATTAAATATCCAATTCAAAGCAAAGAAATGGTGAGAATTCCGTCTCTTTTTATTTGTCTCTTTTCTTCCAATTATAATTTTCAAGTGTTGAATGATGGGTATTTTGTTTTTGTTTTTGTTTTTGGTGATTGGTGTGTTATTTGACTATCAGAATTCAGGGTCTGTTTGGTTTCCAGGAAAATTTAGTTAAATACAAAGAAATATAATCTTTTTTGAATCTTGTATTTATTGTAGCTATTATAATACTCATTGAAAACAGCCTGTAAACCTTCTTGGGTTAATTTAGTTTTGTTGAATCTTTCAACCCTTTTCATGAATTCAACTACTTTTTACTTGGTGCTTGAAATTTTGAATCTTGAATGTTGTAGTTTATTGAAATTTGCATGAATTATACTTCTGAAAAAAATGATATCTTTACATTAAATGTTGAATCTTTACTATTGCGTTTCCATTGATTTAGGGTGCTTGTTTAAGCTGTGAACTTGGGAATTAATTGTCAAAAAATCAAGAATTTTGAAACTTTATTGCTTTTGAAGCTATTTGATATTAATGAAGTGAACTTGGTATTGTAGGTGGGGTGTGGGTTGTACATTAAGAAGAAAACAGATTGGATTAGTACCCTTCTTGAAAGTGAGTTCTTTAGTCCTTGCTCTGATCATCAAGACCTCAGGAAAAATGAAAAAAACGTGTTCTGCATCGACTGTTGTCTCGAGTTTTGTCGGCATTGTAAGGCTCATAGCCAGCACCGGTGGCTTCAGGTCTGCAAATATGTATATCAAGATGTCGTTCGACTTCAAGAAATGCAGAAGCATCTGGACTGTTCCAAAATTCAGGTTTTCCTTATGTTCGTTACTCTTTAGCTTTGAAGATTTCACAGTAACGGTAACAGATTCAGTGTAATTCATTAGGGTCTATTGGAATAAGTAGTATTATGGATGTGATAATAGGTTGTTTTGAGGTAAATCACAATTTTGAATGCAAGATATGGATCCTTACCGAGGCAAAAATTGTTATTAGTTTCTTCCAATTGTTACTGATATATGAATTTGTGGTTTTCAATTGTCTTTCACTTTATTTGATCTATGAAACTTCGTTTCTGTTCTAATTGTTGATTGTTCATGGTAAGGAGAACAGCAAACACCAAGATTTGAAATCAAAGGGAAAAGATTTTCATATCATTATGTTTGCAGATCCATCCAAGTTGCTTTTCCCTGTTGTTCTATTTACAGAAATGCTTCCTCATTATTTCCCATCCACAATTTCAACTTATAATTTACTTAAGTGATTTCTTTGATTGCCTTTTGCTTTTTCTCTTTTTGATCAACTTTAGTTGTAATTGGAATGATCATCATATATACTGAAATGAGTTTTAAACGTCTGACAGACATACAAAATCAATGGTGAAAAAGCTGTACATTTGAATCCAAGGCCTCAAGCTAAAGATGCCAAACCATCAACGAAATCGAAAACAGGTGCTGCATGTGAAGCTTGTAGAAGATATCTTCAAGACCCACCTAATCGTTTTTGTTCCATTGCATGCAAGGTAAAAAAAATGAAGCTTAGTACTTGAATGTCCTCATTTACAACTCAAACCACAATCTAATCAACCTTTTTCAGGTATCAGCTGTTGATGTGAAGCCTAAAGACCAAAGCCATAAAATGGAATTATCAATACAAGAATATCATGAACTTTCATGGAAAGAGAATCAAAATCTGGAAACAAGTTCAGAAGATAAGCAATCCTCACTCTCCTCAACAGATCTTTCAGAAGAGGAGACTAAAACATGGTTGGTCAAAAGTTTAAAGCCTCGGAAACGATTGCACAAAAGGAAAGGCACTCCTCTGAGAGCTCCCCTTACTTAAATACTCAAACAAAGGTACTTGAGAATACAATAAAAGGAATCCATAGCTATACCAGTTGATAAAAGTGATGCCACATTTCAATGGTATTTGAAATGAAAGTCACTCTTTGAAGATGAGTCCTCATTGTGGAATTTAGTTGGTGTTAGTTGAGAGAGGGCGGTCCCTATCATTGTCATGATCAGAGAAAGTTAATATTTTTTCTTGAGATTGTACAGGACATATAAGGGAAAAAAGAAGATGGTATATTTGATGGGGAAGTCAGCTGTGTTTTAAAATGGATTTTGAGCTTTTGTATCTACCCCCCCCCCCTTTTGACAGATTTGATTGGATCTATTATGATTTTGTTTTTCTTTCGGTGGGATTTTCTTTTCATGCTTGAATAGGATATTCCTTATTGCAATAGTTTAAAAGGAAATTCACTCATATAAATTCTACTCATGTATGGTGTTAATAGAGAATTAGATTACTCAGGGGCCTTAAGTTTTGATGGGGATGTTTCTAATTGAGTTGGCATGAGTGATTTATTTTATTGGGGGGGAGGTTGTGGGCTTTGTCTCAAGCTTCGTCAGTAATGGTATGTTATTTTCGTCTGATCTTGGGGTAACTATCTAAATTTGGGACCCTCCCTCTCCTTAAATTATGGCAAGTTGGCGACAATGTCTTTGTTTATTTATTTACGTTTTGGTCAATGTGAATGTGGCAGACAAAAAGAGCCGTAAATTTTTAAAGAAAGAAAAGGTGCGAGTGAATAGGGGTAGTCAGAATCCTACGACCAGACAAAAAGATAAGAAAAGTCATATTGCATGTTGAACGTGAATATGGGCATGGCCCAACTTCACAACTTCCCCAGTATTTTTGCAGGAATTTTGTCTATGTAATGCCACCCCATAAATTATAGACCCAACCAATTATATTAAGTAACGCTATTTTTTTTTTCATATCAGCCTAAATTTCCATGTACTCCTATTTTTTTATCGAAATAATTAAAAAGAAAAAGAAAAGGTTTTTTCTTCTTTTTTTTTTTGAACTTTGCTTCATGGTTGATCTCAGAATTGAATCACCTCATTATGAATACATTTATTTCACAAGATACCAAGAGTTTTAAAACCCCAATGCTGTGTTAACAGCTATGGTGGTGATGGGGCACGCAAGTATTTAGTGGTGTTTTGAGATTTTTTTTTAATCTTCATATGGTTAGTCCTTTGATGTTATTATTATTATTGAGGGTTGGGGTTGATAGTTGAAGATTGTTGTAGGTTTTTGGTTGTTTGTTTTGTTCTTATTATCAATTTGAGAACTTGAAATTAATATATAAAGTGTTTGATAAAATTTGCATTAGAGTTTTGTTTAGGAAGATGGTGGGAGATTGATGGAGACTATGGGGGAAAGCATGATGATGATGACGACTTTTTTGTTAAACACTTTTATAAAAAGAAGATTTAATTTGGATGTTTATGGAAAAAAATTAATGTGGGTTAATATAATGGATTAAGGCCTATAAGTTCTGTATAACAGTTTCTCTTTATCAAGAAGCAGCCGAAAGAGAATTCAACGTGTAAATGGAAATTAAAAGAAATAAGGTTAGCCGGAAAATAAAAGTTAAAAGTTTAGAATTATAATATTTTAATATAAATACATAAAATAAAAACATCTTCGTTATTTTATAAAATAAAAGAATTTAAATATTTATTTTTAATTAAGTTAATATTTGGTTAATAATTAAAAATGTATTTATCGTCGTCTGCACTGGGCGTGGATTGCATTCCCTGCATGTTTTGGTAATTCAAATATTGGGGTTTTGGAATGATAGGCAACTGCAAGTATGTGTTTGGTTTTTTCTTTAATCTAAAATTTTAAAATGTAGAACTGCATTATATCCAAATTAAACTGAACCTACTCAGACTTTAGGATTTAGAAACTATGTTTTGTTGCTACAGAGGTTATTTTTAAAAAGTTTTATTGATAAATGAAAGAAATAATATTTGATGTACACCATCAATAAATAATAACAAAATACATCATCATTATATTAAATAAAAATATAGAAAACTTATAAATAAACACTAATAATTTTATTTACACATAATTAAACATTAATCCTAACTATTATAAATAAATATTAATAAATCTCATATTTAGAACCTTGGGTTTAAGGGTTTAGAGTTTTAACTTTTATTTATAATTAATTATTATTTATTTAGGTTTAGATAAAGTTATTAGTATTTATTTATAAGTCCTTCACGATTTTTGTTTTATTTAATGATGAAGTGTCAAGTTATTATTCATCGATGGTGCAAGAACTTATGCACCTACAAGACATTAAATATTCTCCCAAAATGAAAATAAGCTTTTTTTTGGAAAATGACTTCCACTTTAAAAATATTAAACAATTTTTTTATGAGTAACTTAATTTTATATAAAAATAGCTTGAATAAAATCAAATAGTGTTATATTAATAATAAAATTTAGTTTTAATTTTTACGGTATTTAGAAAATTAAAATATTTAAAAATATTGAAATATTAATCTCAAGTATTATAATTTTAAATATTATTCAATATAATAAATAATTAATAAAATTAATTATTTTAATAAAATCACCTAATTTTATAATTTTATTTAAATAATAAGTTTTAACCTTAATAATAAATTTAAATTTTAAGTAATATTCTTAATATTTTTAAAAAATTTATATGAATGTATTATAATAAATATACATTATAATTTAGACATATTACCAATAAATGTTTTATGATATAAAATGTGAATATTTTAGTCATATATATATATGAATATTTGATTAAATCCTACTTAAATTCAATATATATCCTATATGATGCACGCATATATCAGTTATATGTGTCGATATAATACATTAAATTTATTTTTAATTTTTTTAAAATGTCTATTTTTATAAATAGTATGAAATATTGTATTTTAAAAACAATATAAAATATTCTATATTGTATATTATTTAAACATTACATTTTAATATTGTATAGTATTAATTTTTTTACTATTGTGTAAATATTGTTTAACATTTTAAAATTGTATATTAAATTATTTACAAATTGGTCTGTAACAATTGTAACAAAACCAGTTATAAAATTTATATTTATATATTGAATGCTGGTGGTAGGGTGTAATTAGATTCTAAATTATTATATTTTAAGTATAAAATGTATCATAATATATTAAGTTTTAATATATTATTTGGTTATTAATTAAACTAAATGTTATATTTACAAATAGGTTATAAAAATTATCATTATATATTAAGTGCTCGTGGGAAGAGTGTAATTAGCTAATTTTTTGAGTTTTGCTTTTGTACCAATAAATTTATGTTAAAAATAAGTTAAATATTAAGATAAATATTATTTATCTTTATGATAAATATTATATTATGTTTTATTTTGAATTTTAAACATTAACCTAAATATTAAAATTAAATTAGGTGATAAATAATTTAAAAGGTAATGAGTAAAAGAAAATTTTATCAAAAGTGAATAAATACTTAAAATGAAGAATATTATGTGTCAAAAATTGTAATGTGAACACATTTATTTACATAGAACATTGTAATTCTTGATGTCAAAATATTAATAATGAGTCACAATAAATTATTTTTACAATATTATTATTATTTACTTTATTTGTTTTAAATAGATTACTTTTTTTAATTTTGTTGATGTACATTTATATTTATTAATTTCTAATTTATCAAATTATCAATGTTGACATGACATTTATAAAGATAAATAATTTATTATCATTATTTTTAAAAAAATATCATTATAATTTAAAATTTCAAGATATAATAGTTAAAAATTATATAAGTTTTTATGTTAAATTTTCATAACAAATTCCATAGTAAAAGAAAGTATCTTTTGCTTTATATATAAAAATATAATTTTTTAATTTACATATTAACATTTTATTTTTATTATAATTTTTATATAACTATAAAGAGAATATATAAAATTATATATATAATTTTTCTAAATTAAAAAAATTTGCTAACTCGTGCATCTCTTAAAAATATTTAATTAATAAATTATAAAAATTACTTAAGATTTATAAAAGAATATTGAAAAATATTTAATATTTGAACATAAATTTACAACACAAAATGATTTTTAAAGCTTTTAGGTTTATTATCTTTTCATATTTTTGAAATTTTTTAAATATTTTCATGTTTAAGATAAATGATTAGTTAAATACCGAAATTTGAAAAATAACTAATTTATCCATTAAATTTAACCTATATAAACAAAATATTTATTTAATTATTTTTAAAAATAAAAATATAAAAATAAGATTCACCACTTATAGCAAAGGTAATCATATGTACCTTGTTATATTAAATATATATGTATATGATATTTAACTTCAAATCAAGTTTGAATTATTATCTATTAAGTCTATATGGGATATTCCTTATTATAAAATAAATTTTGACTGGTAAAATAAAATATTTTTATAATATTTTGTAATAAATTTAATTTTTGCTATATTTGTTTTATTGAAAACAAATTTCAAAAATTACCAACAAAAAAGAAAATAATTTCAGTAAAATAATTTTTAAATATCAAATCCACTTTCTAAATATTATTTTTCTAAAAAAAGTTTTTAGTGCAAGAAAGAAGGAAAACACAAAAAAGATGCTGTCTAGTTTTTTACAGGTGCAAGTTAAAAATAAAAAACAAAAAGTGAATAGAAGATTCAACGCGCTTCTAAGAAATGAGCCCCCAACCTTTCTCTACCTCTCAAAATTCAATCCAGTTTTCTGACATTGTTCCATTGATATTCTTGGTTTCTTTGCACATCTTTTTGTTCCGAATTCTTTCTACAATCGTTCAAATGTCGGCAAGTTCATTTCATTTTTTTTTAAAAATGTTTCTGGTAAATGTGGCCCTTTGCTTGGTTGGAATTGAAAAGAAATGTGGGTTTTCTCTGTCTGGTTGGTAGGAAATTGTTGGAAATATGAGACCATTGGACTCTTCGAATTGTCAGATGGGCATGAGATAAAGAAAAAACAAAATCCTAATTATGACAGTTGAGTCCCGAGCTTCAACAACAATTATGACAGCTTACAACAGATTTTCTTCAATAATAGGTTTACAAAGAATGATGTTCCAAGTATGGATAGCTTACCTGTAACCAGTGGTTTGATCAGGCTGTATGGATATCTCTACCACCTGTGACCTGACCTTCCAAGCAAATGCTCGTGGAATCTGCCAAAATAGATAAGACTAATGACATAGATTTTATATTAGTGTTGACACCATTTTTTTTTATAAAACGGGGTCGACTTGGATTTTGAAAACGAAAACGAAAACGGGAGTCGCCACTAATATTTTTTCGATGAGGTGTGATCGGGTCACCTCGAAGAGTGGTTGTTTTTAATAAACGATTTAATTTTTATTAAAACAACGATTTTGGTCTACGAAATTCAGAAAAATGGGTTCGGGAGTCGGTTACGCACGAGAAAGGATTAGCACCCTCGATACGCCCAAAATTGGTACCTAATTGATTACTTAGTGTCTTAGTGTCGAAAATTGAAAACTTTGAAGAGTTTTAAAAATACGATCCTTAAAAGAAACTCTAATAACATGAATTGAAATATAAGATTCTCTTGTTCCGAAGGAATATCACATCCAGCACGTTAGGACACGATCCTTTAAACCATCGAAACCAAGATCACCTTATAGTTTAACGAAACCTTGCTTTGAAGTTTTAAGAGGATATTTGGCTATTTAGTCGAACGAGAAATCGAAACCCAGCACGTTAGGGCACGTTTTCTCGAATTTCCAAACGCAAAATATTGCCTTATTTAGAAAATCTTAAAAGGATATTTGGCTATTTGGTCGAACGAGAAATCGAAACCCAGCACGTTAGGGTACGTTTTCTCGAATTTCCAAACGCGAAATATTGCCTTATTTAGAAAATCTTTTTGAATAGTCGCGAGTACAACACTTAGAGATGTGCATTTATTTTGTTTGGGAGTAAAACAAAACGGATTATATCGAACGAAAACGTTGAAACATCCGCGATACAATGACATGAATTAAAATACATAGCGCACACGGGACAATAATATACGAATACAATATCATGCAAGTGAATGCCAATGATATGAAAACGAATAAGCAAATTAAATTAAACACAAAGACAATAATTTTACAACATTCATCATTCAAATTCAAACATCGATAAATAAAGACCAATAAATTAAACAATAATTTAGAATGTATGAAGCAAATTAAAATTAAATAAAATGTAAAAAAATGATAATGATGAGTTTAAAATAGATAATGCAAAACAAGAATTTTAAGGTTAATAATATATAAAAAATTTAAAAATAAAATAAAAAGATATATATATATATATATATATATATATATATATATATATAAAAGATAAAGCAAATAATGTATATATATAAAAGTACGAAATAGGTAATAGGAAGGAAAAGGAAAATCTTTGAAACGAAAAACAAATAAAACATTTTTAAATAAATAAGTTGCATTTAAAAGATATATAAAACAATTTTAAATAATAAAACAACTTTAACTAAATAATACATAAAATGAGTTCAAATAAAGATAAAATGACAATTTAAAAGGAGATAGTAGAAAGCAGTTTATAAGATTTGACATATATAATACATCTTATCATAAAAAGATAAATAATAATAATAAATAATTTATAAAAGCAAGTCAGTATTTTATATAAAAGTTTGGAATGTAATATAGGAAAGGAAACTTAAAACGTTATATATAAACAAAAATGTTTAATATAAATAAAACGTAAAGTAAAAAAAACAATGATAATAATAAAACTGTTTAATGAAATAATATATATAGAAAAAGAAAAGAAAAGAAAAATATAGCTATACGATAAAAAAAACAAATAAAGATGAAATTAAGACAAATAAGAAAAACTAATGATAATAGACAAAAACAATTTAAAAGAAAAAATCAAAAATAAATATTTACAGAACCAAGGATGAAATTGGAATCGGGCTAGAATCAGTGGGTTAAAACCATAAATAAATAAGAGGTATTAAGGGTCCAAGTGGGACAAGCTTTAAATATGAGGGACTGATTGGGAAAATATCCCCAACCCTCATGCATTGAGTCCCAGCATGGACTAAAATGAAACGCATGAAGAATAATGCAACCGAATTTTAAAAAAAGACCATATTGCATTAAGGTGTCGAAGAAAAGGGACCAATTGCATAAATTACCCCTTTAGGGCATGAATGCGCAGCTCTTCCCTTTCAAACGACGTCTTTTTGCCATTGTTATAATAGCTACATTTTTTTTCTTTGCTGTTTCATTTGTTACAAAGAACAAAAAAATAAAATGAAAGAGGGCTTCCCTTTTCTCTGCTAGGGCTCCAAGCCTAGCTTTGGAACCCCACCGTCGTCCGCCACATCTCCACTACGGTGCCACCAAGGATGGTGGCCGAAGTCACACGGAAAAAGAGAAAGGTGTTTAGCCCGTGCCCACAAAAAATGGGAAAGAAAAAGAAAGTCTTCCTCATCCCCTCTGTGAAACTCGGCTCCGGCGACAGAGAAAGGGATTCCGATGATGGGACCGTGACGCCCAGGTAAGCTTTTTCTTGCTTTTCTATTCTAGTTTTCGTCCAAAAGGATTTGTAATAAAAAATAAAAAAGAGAAAAACAAATAGGAAACAGTAAAAGATTTTTAATCAACCTTTTCAAATTTCATTACGCTTTTAATTGCTTAGTGTCGGCCAAAAAATACAACGAGAACATTTTGGCTTTTATAGTCAGATTACAACTATTGATTTCTATTCTCTTTTTTGCTATTTATTTCACGGATTCTTCTGCCTTGCATTTATTTTTTTCTGCAGTGTCGAGGCGTCGAAGGCCGTGATAGGCGAGTGGTGGTGGCGGCGGCGAGCGCGCGAGGAGGCGGCGATGGCGATGTGTGTCATACTGGCTAGGGTTTTCTGCTGCTAAAATTTAGCTGAAAAATTGCTTTAGATTTTGGGCCATTTGGGCCCTAAGGTTTTGATTTATTTGGGTTTAAATTGGGTTTATATTTTTTTTGTAATTGGACTGTTGGGCCCGGGCATATTTTGGGCTTTACAGCTGCCCCTCTTTGCTCATCGTCGTGCAACGGGAATGAAGCAAAGACTTTTAAGAAAGGCCAAAATTGTCCGGTCTCGTCGAGTCTTGACTTCTTGGCACTGCTCCAATCCACTGCGCCTTGTTGCTTCGATCCACTCTGCTGCAACTCCATGGGGATGAGATTGGTATCTTCAGCCTGCTCCACTGCTACTTCAAGGAGATAAGGTTGGTTTCGTTTGCTCCACTATTGCTTAGGGAGATAAGACTTGATGCGATCTGCTCCACTACTGCTTAGGGAGATAAGATCTGTGGTTCTGTCTGCTCCACTACTGCTTAGGGAGATAAGACTTGATGCGATCTGCTCCACTACAGCTTAGGGAGATAAGATCTGTGGTTCTGTCTGCTCCACTACTGCTTAGGGAGATAAGACTTGATGCGATTTGCTCCACTACTGCTTAGAGAGATAAGATCGTGGTTCTGCCTCGCTCCACTCACCGCTAGGGAGATAAGACTTGATGCGATCTGCTCCACTACTGCTTAGGGAGATAAGACTTCAGGCGATCTGCTCCACTACTACTTAGGGAGATAAGATCTGTGGTTCTGATCCATCCCACTGTAACCTCAGGGGTATGGGTAACTTTATTGATCTGTTCTCCGAGGAACGCGACCTGTAAAATTCATTCTATGGACCAACTTATGCCTAGTGTTTAGGATGTTATGATCAGAATGAATCAAATGCTCCTAACTAGATGTGTATGTATGATATTTGTATGAATGTGGAACGTCATGAGAATGATCCCTTTTTAATGCTTAGGTTGTCATTACTCGCTGTTCCTCAAAGTTCTACCACTGATGCCTTCTTGTTCAGTTGGTATCTTCAAAGGAATAGTCGCAATTTAGACTATTCTTTCTCCAATGCTTTTAACCCTTAAGTTGGTTAGTTCTAAACAATAGCCCTGTTTCAGGTCTTTGTACTATTTAGAAGCTTTCAGAGTAATACACAGAACTCCTTCTGCTTGAATATTATCAATCCAGTAATCATTATTTCAATGAAAATGCTTGAAAAAGATTATAAAAATGACAATTTAAAAGGAGATAGTAGAAAGCAGTTTATAAGATTTGACATATATAATACATCTTATCATAAAAAAGATAAATAATAATAATAAATAATTTATAAAAGCAAGTCAGTATTTTATATAAAAAGTTTGGAATGGGCCAATTGCATAAATTACCCCTTTAGGGCATGAATGCGCAGCTCTTCCCTTTCAAACGACGCCGTTTTGCGATTGTTATAATAGCTACAGTTTTTTTCTTTGCTGTTTCATTTGTTACAAAGAATAGAAAAATAAAATGAAAGGGGGCTTCCCTTTTCTCTGTTAGGGCTCCAAGCCTAGCTTTGGAACCCATGTCGTCGTCGCCACATCTCCATCAAGGCGCCACCAAGGACGGTGGCCAAAGTCACACGGAAAAAGAGAAAGGTGTTTAGCCCGTGCCCACAAAAAATGGGAAAGAAAAAGAAAGTCTTCCTCATCCCCTCTCTGAAACTCGGTTCCGGTGACGGAGAAAGGGATTCCAACGATGGGACCACGACGCCTGTAAGCTTTTTCTTGCTTTTCTATTCTAGTTTTGTTTCAAATGGATTTGTAAAAAAATAAAAAGAGAAAACAAATAGGAAACAGAAAAGATTTTAATCAACCTTTTCAAATTTCTTCGCTTTTGATTGCTTAGTGTGGCCAAAAAATACAACGAGAACATTTTGGCTTTTATAGTCAGACACAACTATTGATTTCTAATCTTTGTCTTTTTGCTCTTTATTTTGTTGGATTCTTCTGTTGCCTTGCATTTATTTTTTTTCTCTTTGGTGTCGAGGCGTGGAAGGCCGTTGATAGGCGAGTGGTGGTGGCGAGAGGAGCAGCGGTAGGAGGCGGCGATGGCGATGTGAGTCATGCGGCTAGGGTTTTCTGCTGCTAAAATTTAGCTGAAAAATTACTTTAGATTTTGGGCCATTTGGGCCCTAGGGTTTTGATTTATTTTGGTTTAAATTGGGTTTATATTTTTTTGTAATTGGACTGTTGGGCCCGGGCAGGTTTTGGGCTTTACAATTAGAATATAAATTAGTGAATGCGAAACATTATGCAGATCGTTATTGATTTTTAAGGAGAAAAATGATCAAATTAAGCTGCAAAATGTTGACAAATTGGTGATTTGCCTTGCGTTTAGTGATAATATCGTGTATAGTTATGTGCATAAGTTTTTTAAAGAGCACCAAAAAAGAAACTATTGACAGAACCTAGGAAGGTGCATAGGAAGAGTGAAACTATCCTAATTGTCACCTGTTGTAGGGGTGATTTTCTCCTATTCTGGTAGGCAATGTAAGTTACACTATTCCAAAGATCTACAGGCTCCTTCTACTTTTGAAGAATCCTTTGCTTAGGAATTTGTCAAGCAAGCTAACTCCAAGGAATATTGTTTTCTGCTGAAACTTCTTTGTTGTACATTGCTGCTTTAAAAATCAGAGAACATGCTTAATTCAGTTGGACAACAGAATATTATCACTAATCGGAAAAAGAAACAGTTCATGCCGAAAATGAACATTTTTTAAGAACGCTGCAAATGAGATCAAGTTTAGAAACAATTAGTTTTAGAATCCTTGGCGATCAATGCTATCCATGTAACAAATATAACTTTACACCCAAGTCTCTTTCGGTTACATAATGCCTGAAGTAGATTGAGAGAAGGTGGTGAAAGAAGAAGTGCATAGCGTAGATTAGTAGAGTGTGGAGTTGAAGTAAGTGGTTATGGACGTTGTGGGAGAAGTGACCAGGGACTATGGAGGGTGATTGCATGTTTATAGGCTATGTGTGGCCTTCACACGGGCCTCATATTAAAAGCTTGTGAATATTGCGCACAATCATAGAAGTCAACTTATTAAATGTAATACATTTGATCCATAAGAATTGATTCGATTCGTGAAATTTATAAAGAAATTTATCTATTTGAAGCATTGATGATTCAGTGAAACACTACAACAAAACTAGAGTTATTAGAGTAATTAATGTAATTCAAAGGATAAAATGTATAGAGTTTAAATCTGCAACGCCCCAATATCAGAATATATGACTTGTTTCGTTAAATTTTAACAAAAGTTAAGTGGTCTGCCTAGCAGTTAAATGCTTTGGTTTATACTTGAGATTATATGTTTAAATCCCTATGAGCATTTTTGCTAATTTCTTTATATGATGATGTAGAAGTTGAGTTAAAATTTAACTTTAGAGAATCTTTGGATATGGATTGGATTTCGGGATTACTGGGTAGTTGAATTTGATTTTAGTTTAAAGTAATAATAGTTTAATAATAGCAAAAAGGGATATTATTTTATTTTGTTTTTTTCCCCAAAAATGGTTGCTCCCATTTTTCACGTTTGTTCCCTTATTCCATGATTTCACGCCGCCACTTCCAATCCTTGCTATTGCATCCTGTTCTTTTCTTTTCTTTTCTTTTTCCCATTTTCTTCTCTTTTCGTGGCTTTTGTTCTTTACTGATCATTTTCAAATTGGGCTACCATTGCATTCGTTCTTTCTTGGTATTGTATTTTGATTTTGTTTTATCTTAAGTCCTATCAACATTCTTGCTTTCTTGCTCTTTTGCTACTGAATTCGTATTCGAGGGTTGTGTTTCTCACAATTATATTATCAGATAATATTGTGATTACTCGTAACATCGGGATTTGTGTATTCTAGGATTTATGTTGTGGAATCAGAATTTTAATTGTTTCTTTTACGCGTTGCCAAGAGAGGATCGAGAGGAAATTGGTGCTCCTCCAACCACTTAAATGACAGGTTGTTGTCGTTCACTAGTGCGTAAGTGTTTTAACATTTTTGGAAGCCGAATGTGAGCATTTTTGTGCAGTATTTGATTTAGTTTTTGTATAATCCTTACTGATTTGAACGTGTTATATGATTATTTTAGATTCTGGGAGTCTCATGGTGGCTTTTACATTGAAATCGGATCAAGTGTGTAACGAAAACCCGAGAAAACAGCGAAAGCCAAAAATCTAAACTGTCAACGCCACACGGCCTCGTATCAGGCGATGTGGTAGGCCGTGTGCTGGACTGTGTGAGGCATACGGTCTAGGCCAATTGGGTTCTGTAACACCCCTAACCCATATCTATCGCCGGAACAGGGTTATGGAGCATTACCAGAGTTTACAGATCAAATATAATTAATTCATATAATTTACTATTCATATCTAAAATCAATCATATTGCCCCTTAAATGAGCCATTGAGACCCAAAATATGCATTTAAAACAAGTCGGGACTAAACCGGGAACTCAGAGAATTTTTCACAAAATTTTAAAATTTTTCCTAGGTGCAGGGGACACACGCTCCTGTGGCCAGGCCGTGTGGGCATTCAAAATAGGGTCACACGGCTGTGTTGTAGCCCGTGTCCATTTTAGGTTGCTTACTGACTTGGGTTACACGGCCAAGCCACATGCTCGTGTGCTAGGCCGTGTGAACAATTTAACTTACATTAATTAGATGCAGGGGTCACACGGCCAAAACACACACCCGTGTGCTAGGTCGTGTGTCACACACGGCTAAGATACACGCTCGTGTCTCTGTCCATGTGAAAATATCTGGGCATTCTTTTTCTCAATTTTAAAGATGTAAGGGACACACGCCCGTGTCTCTGCCCGTGTTGACAAAAATAGGCCATTTCCAAGACCACATTTCTCACCCAGCTTGGCATCAACCTAACCAACCAATTTTGTACCATTACAAGTCACAATAAGACCTTCAATTCAAGCCAATTTCAAGCTCAATACATATCATAACATCCCATATTTCCAAGTATTCAATCCTACCTAATTGGCCATATAAATTTATAAGTATATTTTACCAATTCATGCAACCCTTAACATACTTATGTAACTTCCACCATTCAACCATTTCAACACACATCAAGCATGATAAGGCCTTATATAATTACAAAAAAATATGTTTAACATTAGCCATTCCAATGGCTAGTTACAACCAAAACATTATCATGCCAACATTGGCTAAATAACCTATACATGCCATTATAACTTAAATTAGTTTTCTAGTTATACCAAAATGAGCTGAGGGATAATGTGATGATGCTCTGACCAGCTGCCAACCTTTACAAGCTTTCGAGTACTATAAAACAGAGGAAATAAAACAAAGTAAGCATATCATACTTAGTAAGTTTGTATAACGAGAAATTAACTTACCATTCATTTTCTTTAAAAAAACATATAAATGGTATCCAAGCAATTTGACTAAAAGCCTAAGACACATAACTTCACTAATCATGTTAGTCATGTATTTCATATGAATAATAAGCACAAGGATGAGCTCATCAAATATCAGGAAGCTCACAAAGAGCCTTTAATTGGAAAGCTTATGAAGAGCCATATAACGGGACGCTCATAAGAGCTGTGATGTGTCCACAACACATGCAGGATCACAACCGATACGGATGCTCCGAAGAGCTATTATCGGGAAGCTCGCAAGAACCATATAATGGGAAGCTCGAAAGGGCTGTTAACGGGACGCTCTTTTGAGCTATGGTGTGTTCGCAACATATACAGGACCACAACTAATTCGGGAACCCTGTATCCCATCGAATTTCATTTATTCAAACGGACTTAATATTTATCGGGCTTTGTCATATGTGCAGTCAATTTCATGTACATGGAAATTACACAATTCATATATATACAACATTCAATTCAAACATATAAATGTACACAATTTAGTTACACGAACTTACCTCGACACTTATTCGTGTTTGTAGGCTACTAATCCGATACTTTTTATTTTCCTCGATCCAATTCCGTACTAGGTCTATTCGGATCTATATGAGTAATTTAACTCAATTTAATACAAATTCATATTCAATTCAATCCAATTCACATCTTAGGCAAAAGTATTATTTTGCCTCTATACTTTTAATTAATTCTAATTTCATCCCTAGGCTCGGGAAATGAAATTCATGCAATTTAATCCTTATTCCAAGCCTAACCGATTTTTACATATAAAATAACAATCCATATATTTCACAAAAATAACAAATTTTCCATGAATTTTATATCTTTTCAATTTAGTCCCTAAATCACAATTTCATAGAAATTTCCTTTACAAAAATTATTTATCTATCAACAACCTTTCCATTTCTACCATAAAATTCATAATTCATGCATATTCATCCATGGTAAAACTTTAATACTTTGATAACTTTGCAAATTAATCCCCAAAATAGCTACATTAGGTTGTTACGATCTCGGAAATATAAAATTACTAAAAACGGGACAAGATTACTTACCCAATTAAGCTTGCTTGACTTCTTTTCTCTTAGCTATGGTTTTCAAGAAAATAATTTGGGGAAAGATGATGAAAAAGATGATATTTTTTATTTAATTATTTATCATCTTTTATTATTTCCACTTTCCAATTTAGTCCTTTTCTTTAATCTATTTTTCATGGATGAATCATCATAATTATCTACTAACTCATCTTAATGGTCTAATTATCATATGAGGACCTCAAATTTTGAATTCCATAACTATTTGATACTTAAAGCTACTAGAACTCAACTTTTACATTTTATGCAATTTGGTCCTTTATTAAATTAGACATGTAATCGGTAAAATTTCTTATCGAAATTTTCCTATGATATTATTGTCATAATGTAAATTATAAAAAAATATTAAAATAAATTTTCTTTTCGGACTCAGATTTGTGGTCCCGAAACCACTGTTTCGATTTCACTAAAAACGAGCCGTTACAGGCCGTGTGGGCTAACGGGCGTGTGTGAGACTATGTGCCAGACCGTGTGGGCCATGCAGGCTGGCCAAGTAGGCCGTGTAGGCCACAAGGGTGTGTAGGCCCAAAATCTGAGCCATGTACGTCGTACGAGTCAATTGTGGGCCTCCCGTAGGGTCTGTATGATACAATTTGGACCGTAAAACATGATTATTATTATTATGCTAGCATAAAGTTTGATATATGTATGCATGTTTGGTAAGATATATGTTAAGTATGTTATGTACTATTTAATTATGATATGTTATATGAGCATGTGTGGCATGTAATTTTGGCATCTGTTAATTCTATATGTGCATTAGGGTGGGATCTGTGTTATGGAGGAAGTGTGGACAATTTAATTATTTGTCATATTTGGTGGCACAGTCACATGTATATCTGTTCTTGGTGACAAATTGCCTAATGATCTGGCAGCTAAGCTGCAAATATTCTAAAAAGTGTCATACCGATACTAAGTGGTGTGTAGGGTTGGATGGGTATTTTATACCTTATATGGTGTGTAGGAATGGTCGAAGATGGTGTGTAGTGGATGAGGCTAGGATTATAGATCTACATCTGATTCTGTATATGATATATGTTATGTATCTGTTCTGTTAAGAGTTATGTCTGAAATTAAATCTGTGATTTTGTTTTTTTTCTAAGTTACACACTGAGCTTGTGATCTCACTCTCAATATGTTTGTTTACTTTTAGGTAACCCTCATATTTAGGATCGTTCAATGCGATGGAGCTTGGTTAAAACTCTTAGAATTTTTCGTGATTATGTTTTAGTTTTGGAGGACTGCTAGGACATTTTCGAGACTGTTTTAACTTTTAGGATTTTATCTTTCAATTTTAATTATTTTAAACGTTTATGGTGGATTTAGACTTGATCTGCAAAATGGGGGAATTTACAATAGCAAACTGTGAATTCGGAACTGGACGCAACTAAGATTTTCCACTGCGAACTCAAACATTTAAAAATTTACATATATAAAAAATGGTTTAATCAAATAGGATAAGAAATATATGGTCTCTAATAAACTAAATTTTTGCATAATAAGAGCCAACGACCTTCTTTCAAGACAAACAAATTCTGGGTTTCTAAATGATTTATGATAACCTCTCTAGATCTAGTCATAAAGTCTTGGCTAGGTTTGGGGTGTTACAAAATCCTTTAGGGCTCTCATCTTGTAGATACACACAAATCTCGGCTATCGATATAACTTAATCTGTATCATTGATTTTGAGGGAGCTCAACTATAAATAGAGATCTTCCCCCTCATTTGTATCCACTTAATTGTAATCATTCATAATAATTGAATACTATTGACACTTGGTATGTGTTATTTTTCTGTGACTTTTTGTTTGTTTGTAGATTCTTCTGTCTTTCGAGTTTGCTTTCGCGTTGCTTCGGTGCTTTAGAAAATTTTTACAAGAATTCTCATTTTCCGATTGTCTGACTTAGGCAAGATTAAAACTCAAGAAACCACCTAAAGATATGCGATTTGTCAAATTAAAGATCTAACCTCATAACATTTACATCTATTGAAATAGTGTCTGTGAACATTCCACTATTGCTGCAATAGTAACATTGAAAGTTTTTAATACAATAAAGAAAATCAACATTGAAATTTTTAAAAATAATATTAAATTAAAATTTTATTTTCTAAAAACCATTTCCTTTTCTTAACAAAGATAAATACTTAAACTCTTCTTAACTTTTATCTATTATAAAATGTATATTAATAAAATTAAAATTATAAAATAAATAATTTTTAAAATTTATAATTTGTTATGAATATCTTATTAAGTTGATGTCCATCATGATATAGAAAAGTTTTGGTGTACTTTAAATTCTAATAGTTATTAGAATTAGATCTCTACTAGTCTTTTATACTTCTTATGCCTATAAATAGAGACTCGGTAAAGCATTGGACATTATTATTGTTTTGATTAACTTATTTTACTTTTTGTTCTTAAGGACGGTGAAAGATTTGATATTGTTATCTATATGAAATCGAGAAATAAGATCCACTCTCAAAGTATGCTTTTGATATTTGCTTGGGGATGATCTTTTCTCTTCATTACAAAAGATGTTTATAATCATTACTTCTCATCCATGGTATCGTAAGTAAATCTAATCAACTTCTTTTGAAATTTGATTAGATTTTTATTAAAAGTTCAATTTATATAATTCACTATCTGTATCTCTATGAATTTATAAAACCCTTCACGCATTTAGTTATTGGGAATTTTATGTGGAGATAAATATTTTTTCATTTTAATAGAATTGATTGGTTTAATTTTGATTTTGATTAATATATATGATTATTGCGGTATATGAGTAAAAATACTTACTTGTCATGAAATTTGTGATATTCACCTGTCGTAATAATTTCATATCATTCTAAAATTTGAAATGAAATTATGTCATAAGAGGTGGAGGTTAGAAAATGTTTATGTTTAAACCTTTATACTTGTAAAGTTATTTTAATTTGACATTATAA
This sequence comes from Gossypium raimondii, assembly GCF_025698545.1. NCBI lineage: Eukaryota > Viridiplantae > Streptophyta > Magnoliopsida > Malvales > Malvaceae > Gossypium > Gossypium raimondii. The sequence goes on along the minus strand of NC_068567.1, from coordinate 42,159,977 downwards.
TATTTTGTATTTTTTGTGTTATGATATATAAAAATAAATATTATCTAACCACAATGATTTATTAGTGACATGAATTTATTATTTATTACGTTTAGTATATATTTTATTTATATCTATTCATTTTATTTCACATTCTATTTTGAATTCACTATTTCACTTCCATTTCTCATACCATGCCATTTCAATATCAATTATAAAAATTTATTATTCATTTACCCCTATTAACACGATTCAAACTCGGACGGATACACAGATCTAACCAAAACACACCAGTTTGGCACCTAGTGCCTCATCAGATACTTCAAAGTAGTAAATTGACACCCAGTGTCTCATCGGTTAAACTGAAGTAAATTGGCACGTAGTGCCTCATCGAATTAATCTGAAGTAGTAAATTGACACCCAGTGTCTCATCGAATTGAAGAAATCCCTGAACTCTTCCAATCCTATGGCATGCCATCTATATTCGACTTAGCCCGATACAGTTAATAGGGTTCCAACTCACTTTTCAAATAAACCAATATTCATCTCAATTCAAATAATCAATATATTCAATATATATACCAATTCAATCCATTCAATCAACTTAAATTCAATTTAGTGACAAAGTGTCAAATACTCATCTAAACACTTACCATATGTATTAAATAAAAAATACAACAATTAATAACTAAGTTTGGATTATAGAAATACAAACCAGAAATTCTGAGCTATCCCTTGTCGAATTTATCTTTCCCCTTTTTAGTTGAGGGTTCCGGTATGACATTAGCTATGGAATTAAAATAATTCAAATTCATTAATACAGCACAATTCAAGTTCATATTGAATATTTCAATTTTTACTCAATATTTTGCTAAATTTCAATTTTGTCCCTAAACCGAGACTAACTTTATTTCTTCACAATTAATCTTATATTTTCATAAAAATTCTACTTTAAACTAAATTTAACTCCCTAATTTCACTTAAATCCCTAAATTTCAAAATTTTCACAATTTAGTTGTAAGACCTCTAACCCTTATATGTCACCAGAACAGGGTTACGGAGCATTACCGAACTTTACGAATTAAATACGAGCATTTCCCAACCTTTGTTACACATACTAAGAATCAATCATATAACACTCATATTGTCCCTTAGATGGACCTCGAGGCCCAATATTCACCTTAGAAGTGAATCGGGATTAAACTGGGTACTCAGAGAATTTTTCCCAAAATCTTAAAAATTTTCTTAGAAGCAAGGGACGCACGCCCGTGTGGCCGGCCATGTGGGTCACACAGCCAGGAGACACGCCCGTGTCTTAAGCTGTGTGGGCATTTGATATGAGGCACACAGCAGTATCCTAGGTCGCGTCCTCCCTCACTTAGGTCACACGGCTAAGTCACACGCCCGTGTGCCAGGCTGTGTGGGTAACTAATTTATGAAATTAAGGTGGAGGGGTCACATGGCCAGACTACATGCCCATATGCTAGGCCCTGTGTCACACACGGCTGAGACGCACGCCCATGTCTTTGCCCGTGTGGATAAAAATAGGCCATTTTAAGGCCACTTTTCTCACCCATTTTGACATTAACCTACACTCAACATTTACATACACCAATATATCCCAACCAAGCAATCAATACAAACTAAAACATGTTCTCAACATGACATAACATCACAAGTACATCATTTACTGATACCTACCTATTTAACTCATTTCATTGATTTATCAAATTCTACTACTAATTACATAAACATACATACAATATATACCACATTTCAAATTATATCATTTCCAATTCAACCTATACGTGCCATATAAACCAAAATTTACATTGCAAAAACTACCGGATTAAACTGGATAGTGTAGCTTGATGTGTTGATCCGATCTTCTGACTACACGTTAATCTACAAGAACATTAAACAACATGAGTAAGCTTAATGAAGCTTAGTAAGTTCAATAGGTTAAACATTGATCTTACCGAACTTAATATAATATAATAAATTAAATTTTAAATAAATCATACAATTTTCCCTGTCAAATACAATATAATCAATAAACACCATCCTTTAGATCAATATCAATAATAATCTATAAATCTTTCAATTCAATCACAAAAGTCTCTTACCATTTCTTACTGAATCGAAGAACGGCTTACGAATATAAGTACATCGTTCTTTTTGTGCCATAGTCCAACTATGGTATTACACAATTTAAGTTCATATTGAATATTTCAATTTTATCGAAGAACGACTTAATCTTTCCCCTTTTTAGTTGAGGGTTCTGGTACGATGTTAGCTATGGAATTAAAACAATTAAAATTCATCAATACAACACAATTCAAGTTTATATTGAATATTTCAATTTTTACTCAATATTTTCCTAAATTTCAGTTTAGACCCTAAACCGAGACTAACTTTATTTATTCACAATTAATCTTATATTTTCATGCAAATTCTAATTTAAACTAAATTTAACTCCCTAATTTCACTTAAATCCCTAAATTTCAAAATTTTCACAATTTAGTTGTAACAGCCCTAACCCTTATCCATCACCGGAATAGGGTTACGAAGCATACCGAACTTTACGAATTAAATACGGACATTTCCTAACCTTTGTTACACATACTGTACCAGCCCAATTTAGCCCGGGCCCAACACACTTAAAACAGACAAGAAAAGAAACAAAAAATAATAAACAGACCAGCCCAAACAAAGGAAGACAAAATGATAATTCACCCCGATTTCGACAAAATGGCTGAGAAAGAGAAAACAGAAGAAGAATTGCTAAAACAGCTGGAGGAAAGATGTAAATGGCTCGAAAAAAATCCAGGGCAATGGAAAGTATTAAGAATTATCAGGGGATTGATGCTAAAGACTTAAGTTTGGTCCCGGATTTGGTACTTCCTCATAAGTTCAAAATGCTGGAATTTGAGAAATACAATGGGACCAGTTACCCGGAAGCTCATATTACCATGTTTTGTAGACGTATGACTGGATACGTTAACAACGACCAATTGCTTATACATTGCTTTTAAGATAGCCACACAAGGGCAGCATCTAAGTGGTACAATCAATTAAGTCGTACCAAGATTAGTTTATGAAGGGACTTAGCATAAGCATTTATGAAGCAATACAATCATGTAGCTGATATGGTCCCTGATAGAATTACCCTGCAAAATATGGAGAAAAGGCCTAACGAATGTTTCAGGCAATACGCACAAAGATGAAGGGAAATTGCCGTTCAGGTCCAACCACCGCTCCTAGAAAGAGAGATGACAATACTCTTCATTAACACAATAAATGCACCATTTATCACTCATATGTTGGGAAGTGCCACGAAAAGCTTCTCTGACATAGTCATGAATGGAGAAATGATTGAAAACACCATAAGGAGTGGGAGGATCGATGCTGGAGAAGGTAACCGAAGGACGGCTCGAAGGAAAAAGGAGAATGAGGTGAACAACATGAACACCTATAATAAGGGTTACTCGAAATTGATCACGGTGAACCAACTAGGAAAGGTCGCTACTAATCAACAAGGTTCATCAAGACGGGAATCTAGCACAAGACAGAACACGGAAAAGCCTCAGTACACGCCAATTCTGGTACCATACAGGGAGTTGTATAAAAGCTTGCTTGATGCACATATTATCTCCCCTTTCTACTTAAAGCCCTTACAACCTCCGTACCCTAAATGGTACGATGATAATGCACAATGCGACTATCATGTAGGAATCACGGGGCATTCAATAGAAAATTGCACAGCCTTCAAGAAGCTGGTCGAAAGACTGATCAGTATGGGCGTTGTCAAGCTCGATGATTCGCCCAGTGTGGAAAGTCCTTTACCTAACCATGCTGATAAGGGGATAAACATGATAAGTGGGAACATTGGGAGGAAAATCAAGGCAGATACTGCTGAAGTAAGAACCCCTTTGAAATGAGTCTGGAAGAAAATGATAGAAAGGGGGTTAATCAGTTTGAATTTAAAAGGCAGATGCCGAGAGACAAGAAATTATTGCGAGTTCCATCACGAAGAAGGGCACGATATCCAGAAGTGCATAGAATTCAGAGTATAAGTTCAAGGCATGATGGATGATAAAGAAATGAAATTCTATAAAGAAGTCGAGGAAGGAGGAAGTATATGCACATCAGAACCAACATCAAGTGTTCCGAAAGCACACCATCTTGTGGTAATCATCTCGCGACCAATGAATAACGAGACGGGAGTGCCAATAATTCCAAATATAATAATTAAGTAGCCTACAGCCTTCTATTACTAAGATAACAAGAAAGTCTTGTGGAACTATGATTGTAACACAACTGTCCAAGGAAGGGAAATTCCAGCCAGTACTGTAAAAGAGGATCATGGCACAGGTTCTTATACGCGTAGTGGGAAGCGCCACGACTTGATAAGTCCTCCAGTTGAGCCTGCAAAGGGAAAGGCCATAGTGACAGAGCAAAAGAAAGAAACAAATAACTGAGCTTGTGTTACCTATTACCGGGCCAGTAAAAAAGGAAGAAGCCAAGGAGTTCCTCAAATTCTTGAAGCACAGCGAATATAGTGTTGTGGAGCAATTGCACAAACAATCAGCTCACATATCCGTTTTAGCCTTGCTTTTAAGTTTTGAAGTACATTGGAGGGCTTTGATGAAAGTGCTGAATGAAACCTATGTGGCCAATGACATCTCTGTCAGCAAATTAGACCGACTAGTCAATAACATAAGGGCCGACAACTTCGTTTTCTTTAATGATGACGAGATACCACCTGGAGGCAGGGGAGCCACCAAAGCTTTGCATATTACCACCTAATGCCAAGGTTATACCTTGCTAGGAGTTCTGATAGATAACAGATCAGCATTGAATGTATTGCCCTTATCCACGCACAACAGGCTGCCTGTGGATAGTTCGCATATGAAGACATGCCAAAATATAGTTAGGGCATTCGATGGCATAGTGAGAAAGGTCATGGGGAGAATTGAGATACCATTACTGATTGGTCCAACTGTCTAAGATGTAGATTTTCTTGTAATGGATATCAAGCCTTCCTATAACTGCTTATTAGTGAGGCCATGGATACATTCGGCTGGGGCAGTACCATCATCATTACACCAGAAGCTAAAGTTGGTATCAGAGGGTCGATTAGTGACAATAAATGCTGAAGAAGATATCATAGCGGCTGTAGATAATGAGGCGCCTTACGTGGAAACTAATGATGAAACAGTTGAATGCTCCTTTCGATCTTTGGAGTTTGTGAATGCAACCTTTATTTCTGAGGAAAGAAAATTTCCAATGCCAAAAATATCCAGGACAACGAAGATGGGGTTACAACTGATGGTAAAAAAAGAGGCCTTAGTAAAAAAGGGGCCTTACTCAGAAGAGGATTAGGAAGGTATCTCCAAGGAAGAATTAAGGTTCCAGTACCGAAAGAAAAACAGGATCGCTTTGGCTTAGGATATAAGCTAGACATAAAACAAAGAAGGAATGAGGAAGAAAAAAGGAAAGGAAGAAGAAGGGCACGCCTAAGTGGGAAGGAAATTGAATGGGAACCCATGATAATTCCCCACATATCCGAAACCTTTGTATCAGGGGGAATCATTCACCTCGAGAGAAGTGTGCCAAGGGATGAATGCGTCAATGTCATATATGAGGAGGCGAATGAAGAAGAGATTATGTTAGATATACGTCCCTATGAACTTGGGAGTGTTCTAAATAATTGGACTGCAGAAGAAATACCTGAAGTTTTTAAAGCTTTCCCAGAGTAATATTCAAAACATACTCAATGTTTTAAGCCTAGAGACAATGGAAACTTTTTGTGAAATGGGTATATGTCTGAACATCGTGATTTTAATGAAATATATTTTTGCCATTATTTTCGAGCAAATATTCTTTTAAGATTCTTTCATTCTTTTGTACAAATAATCATTTTTGGATTCTTTCATCTTTATGGATTTCCTTCCCAAATCATTCTTTCATTAATCCATAATCATACCATACAAATAAGAATTTTTTTAAATTCAAACATTCGTTGTATATTCTTTGGTACCCATAACAGGTCTCTAGATATCAATAACATGAGTGACTCTGCTACGAACTCGGAAAACCCTTTTGAACGGGATATGTGTTCAGAGGGATCTCATGAGTTTGAAGATGACATAGATTGTAACTTATCTCTGGACTTGTTGATGATGGTAGAGCAGGAGGAGAAACAAATCCTACCTTATAAGGAGACGGTGGAGACTGTGACTCTAGAGAAGGGAAATGTGGTGAAAATCGAAACATGCATAACTGAAGAAGCAAAAGGAGACTTCATTGAGTTGCTTCAAGAGTTTAAAGATGTCTTCGCATGGTCATACCAGGATATACCTGGATTAAATACCAACATTGTAGTACACCATCTTCCTATAAAAGAAGATTGCAAGCCAGTCTAGCAAAAGCTCTGGAGGATGAGGCTTGATGTGGTACTAAAAATAAAGGAGGAAGTTCAAAAGCAATTCGATACTGGGTTTCTACAGGTGGTCAAGTTCTCAGAATGAGAAGGTACGTATGTGTGTAGATTATAGAGACTTGAATAAGGCTAGCCCGAAAGATAATTTTCCCTTTCTCACATCGACACCCTGGTAGATAACACGGCAGGACACTCACTATTCTCCTTCATGGATGGTTTCTTGTGATATAGCCAAATTAAGATGCATCCTGAAGATATGAAGAAAACCACATTCTTAACCCTATGGGGGGCATTCTGTTATAAAGTGATGCCATTCGGGTTGAAAAATGTGGGAGCCACATACCAGAGAGCCATGGTGACCCTCTTTCACGATATGATGCATAAGGAAATTGAAGTATACGTTGACGATATGATTGCAAAATCCCAGACGAAAAAAAGAACATGTGCAAGTCTTAAGGAAGTTGTTCTTAAGATTAAGAAAGTTACAACTCAAATTCAATCCAGCCAAATGTATCTTTGGAGCTAGATCAGGAAAGCTTCTGGGGTTTGTGGTTAGTGAAAAAAGAATCGAAATCGACCTAGACAAAGTCAAGGCAATTCGAGATTTGCCTCCACCACGTACTCAGAAAGAAGTTCGAGGTTTCTTAGGAAGACTGAATTATATTGCTCGGTTCATTTCGCAACTGACCGAAAAATGTGACCCCATATTTCGTCTTCTGAAGAAACATAATCCAGATGTGTGGAATGAAAAATGCCAGGAGGCTTTTGACAAGATAAGATAGTACTTGTCTAATGCTCCAGTTTTGGCACCACCTAGTTCAGATAAACCACTAATCCTGTATTTAACAGTGTTTGACCACTTCATGGGATGTGTGCTGGGTTAGCATGACAAAATCGGGAGGAAGGAAAATGCGATATACTATCTCAGTAAGAAATTTACTGACTGTGAAATGAGATACTCGCCCATTGAAAAATTATGTTATGCCTTGGTCTGGACGACACGGAGATTGAGGCAATACATGCTCTATCATACGACTTGGTTAATTTTAAAGTTGGACCCTCTAAAGTATATGATGGAGTCAACTACATTGAATGAGAGGATGGCTAAGTGGCAGATCCTGCTCTCCGAGTTTGATATAGTCTACGTAAATCAAAAGGCTGCCAAAGGGAGCGCAATAGCAGAATTTTTTGCCAGCAGAGCTTTAGAAGACTATGGACCTCTGAATTTTGATTTCCCGAATGAAGGCTTGATGTATGTGGCAACTGTTGAAGAGGATTCTCAGGAAAATCATCATTGGAAGCTAAACTTTGACGGAGCTTCGAATGCTGTAGGCAATGGAATTGGGGCAGCCATTGTGTCCCCTAATGGAGATCATTATCCTTTTACCAGTAAATTGGATTTTGATTGCACCAATAACATGGTTGAATATAAAGCTTGTATTATGGGTATCCGGGCAGCCATAGAGCGAAGAATTAATATACTAGAAGTATACAGAGACTCTGTATTGGTAATATACCAGTTCAAAGGGAAATGGGAAACTAGAGACCCAAAGTTAATCCGCTATCAAAAATTGGTCCTGGAATTGATCGAGGAGTTTGACAGTATCACTTTTCGTTATCTCCCGCGAGACGAAAATCAGATGGCTGATGCTTTAGCCACTCTAGCCTCTATGATCCAAGTGAACAAATCAGAAGACATGAAGCCTATTCAAATTAGCATTTATGAGACTCTAGCTCCTTGTTATAATATTGAGGAAGAGAAAAATGATGACCATCCATGGTATCAAGACAAACTGCGATATGTCAAGAATCGTTAGTACCCCGACCATGCGACAGAGAGTGATAAGAGGATGTTAAGGAGACTGGCCATTGATTATGTCTTAGATTGAGAGATTTTGTATAAGAGAGGAAAGGATCAAGTATTATTGAGATGTGGGGATGTTGTGGAGGCCAAAAAAATATTGGAAGAAGTCCATGAAGGTATTTGCGGAACGCATGCCAACGACTTCAAAATGGCCAGACAGATTATGAGATTCGAGTATTATTGGTCCACCATGGAAGGAGATTGCATTAATTATGCCAAGAAATGTCATAAATGCGAAATTTATGGCAATAAAATACACGCACCTCCTTCACCTCTTCACGTTATGACTTCTCCATGGCCTTTCTCCATTTGGGGGATGGATGTCATCGGGCTAATATCGCTGAAGGCTTCTAATGAGCACTGTTTTATCTTTGTGGTTATTGACAATTTCACTAAATGGGTGGAAGCCGCTTCATATGCTAACGTCACAAAGTCAGCAGTTAGCAAGTTTTTGAAAAATGAAATTATATGTCAATATGGGACGCCTGAAAGAATTATATCTGATAATGCGCTGAATTTGAACAACAATTTAATAGTGGAAGTTTGTAGTCAGTTCAAGATCAGACACCATAATTTATCACCGTATCGCCCGAAAATGAATGGTACCGTAGAAGCAGCTAACAAAAATATCAAGAAAATTGTAAGGAAAATGACTGAAACCTACAAAGGACTGGCATGAGAAATTACCTTTCGCTTTCCTCGCATATCGAACATTTATTAGGACTTTTACTAGGGCAACACATTTTTCTCTGGTTTATGGGATGGAGGTAATTTTACCCATTAAAGTTGAAATCCCTTCTCTCCGGGTATTAGCCGAACTAAAGTTAGATGATGCTGAATAGATTCAATCTCAACATGATCAGTTGAACCTAATAGAAGAAAAGAGGCTAAAAGCTATTCTTCACGGTCAGATGTACCAGAAATGAATGATGTGAGCTTATAACAAAAAGGTTCGTCCAAGGGAATTTCATGAAGGGGACTGGCGTTGAAAAAGATTCTTCCTCTACAAAAGGATTTTATAGGGAAATGGATGTCAAATTGGGAAGGACCTTATGTTGTAAAAAAGGCCTTTTCTGGATGAGCTTTGATCTTGAGTGAGATGGATGGTAAAAGCCTGCCAAACCCTGTAAACTCAGACTCAGTTAAGAAATACTTCACCTGAAGGAAGAAATAGACCAAAGTGAAAACCCACAAAGGGCGCTTTTGTTCCTAAAAAAACTAAAAAAACTAATAAAAAAGGAGGAGCGACTAAGGTGAAAACCCGCAAATGGAACTTTAAGAACAAAAGGGGATTTGAGTTGAAAACTCGAAAAGGGTGACTCAAATGCATATCAGAATGGGGCACGAGGTGATCAGAGTGGCCCAAATGTTGATCAAATTGGGCCATATGTTGATCTTGTTGTACCTGAATTAACAGGAAAGGGTAGGTAACGTCTTGGGGCATCGACAAAGTATTGTAGATCCCCAAAACACATATCAAATTCAGAATGGTCTTCAGAAATTTTGTACAGCGAAGCTCATGCTGCGATATCTGAGGCACCTGTTTTCATCTTATTCATTTTGTATCTTAGCAAAATTTGCTATCTTGATCAAATTATTCATTTTGAGCTTTTATCTCAATAAAATTTCATCCCGCCCATTGTACTAATCTTTTTCAAGCATCTTCTACTGAAATAACGATTAATGGACTAATAATATCCAAGCAAAAGAAGTTTTGTATATCACTCTGGAAGTTTCTAAATAATACAGGAACCTAAAACTAAACTATTATTTAGAATGCACCAGGTTTAATGGCTGAAACGTCTAAGTGGAGAAGGTCTAAAAGATTAAGACTATATCTTTGGATTTTGTGGCCAGAAACATTAATTATCATGCCAGCGATAAAGCTTCGCTTGCCAGGAAATAAGAAGAGGTTTCTTGGAAAACTTTCCATACTCTTGCATGAGCATGTGGTTGTGACACCCAAAGAGTGGTGTAAACGACCAATATGAAGAAGGAAAAGATAACCCAAAACTCAGGTCTCAGAAGAACAGTTGAACCTCGAGGCTATTGACTGAGTGTTTCTTTGGTTTTTGTCAAAGGCACCACTCAAGCAAGAAGACCTTATAATACATCACTGATGAATTCTTAATGAACATTAAATAATGACATTAAAGGATAATTCTCATGGCATTTTATATGCATGCATGTACATTTAGTGAGGAGATTTTGGTTCATTCTAATCATAACATCCTAATCACTAGGCATAAATAGGCTCATAAAATGGATTCTACAGGTTATGTTCCCCAGAACAAATCGGTGAAACCACAAACCCTATATCACTGAAGTTGTAATGGAATGGATTGAAGAATATTGTAGATCTTGTCTTCCTGTACTGTCAATGAAGTAGATTAAAAGCACCTGCCCTATCTCCCTGAGCAGTAGTGGAGTAGGCAGTGTTGTGGATCCTGTCTCCCTAAGCAGTAGTGGAGCAGATCAAAGACGATGACTCTTAACTTCCCAAGGTAGTAGGGAAGCAGATTTAAGCCACCAGTCCTATCTCCCTGAGTAACAGTGGAGTAGGTTGAAAATTGCAGATCCTGTCTCCCTAATCAGTAGTGGGGCAAACTGAGGATAACAAACCTTATCTCCCTGAAGTTGCAGTAGAGCAGGTTGAAGATACCAATCTTATCTCCCTGAAGTTGCAGTGGAGTAGATTGAAGCTAATCCTATCTCCCTGAAGTTGCAGTGGAGCAGATTAATATGATGAATCCTATACCTCTGAAGTTGCAGTAGATCAAATTAAATCTATCATAACAAGTCTTATCTCCTTAAAGTTGTAGTGGAGCAAACTGTAGATAGCAGATCTTACCATAGCAAATCTTATCTCCCTGAAGTTGCAGTGGAGCAGATTAAAGCCAACAAGTCTTATCTCTCTAAAATTGTAGTGGAGAAGACTGTAGATAGCGGATCTTATCATAGCAAATCTTATCTCGTTAAAGTTGCAGTGGAGTAGATTAAAGCCAACAAGTCTTATCTCCCTGAAGTTGCAAAGAAGCAGACTAACTAAAACCAATCTTATCTCCCTGAAGTTACAGTGGAGCAGATTAAAATGATGGATCTTATCTCTCTAAAGTTGCAGTAGAGCAGATTGCATCAGAATTTATGCAGTAAAGCAAGTTGAAGCTACAAGTCTTGTCTCACTGAGGTTGCAGTAGAGTAGACTGAAGATAGCAGATCTTATCTCTCTGAAGTTGCAGTAGAGTAGATCACACCATAACAAGTCTTATCTCCCTGAAGTTGTAGTGGAGCAGACTGAAAATAACCAACTTTATCTCCCTGAAGTTGCAGTGGAGCAGATTGAAGCTATTAATCCTATCTCCATGAAGTTGCAGTGGAGCGGATTAAAATGATGTATCCTATACCTCTGAAGTTGCAGTAGGTCGGATTAAATCTACCATAACGAGTCTTATCTCTCTGAAGTTGCAGTGGAGTAGACTGAAGATAGCGAATCTTATTTTCCTGAAGTTGCAGTGGAACAGATTAAAGCTATAAATTACCAATCTTATCTCTCTGAAGTTGCAGTAGAGCAGATCATAACAAGTCTAATCTCCTTGAAGTTGCAATGGAGCAGATTAAAACCACGAATTTCATCCTCCTGAAGTTGCAGCAGAGTGGATTGAAGATACAAGCCGTATCTCTCTGAAGTGCAGTAGAATGGATTGAAGCAACAAGACACAATGGACTGGAAAGAGGCTATTTGAAGAAGAAAGGCACCAGAACAAGTCAAGAATCAGCGAGACCGGGCAAAATTGGTCTTTCTTAGTCTTTGCTCTGTTTCCGTTACATAACAACGAGCAAATAAGGGCAACTGTACAAGCCCAATTTAGCCCGGGCCCAACACACTCAAAACAGACAAGAAAAGAAACCAAAAATAATAAACAGACCAGCCCAAATACAAGCCCAAAAACCCACCTAAACCTAATACCCTAAAACAAATCGAAAATAGCCCAACTAGGCCCAAAACCCATTAAACAAATTAGGGTTTTAGCTTTTTTGAAACCCTAGCTAGCCCTAGCCGCCTCTGCCACCCCACTTGCCACCGACCCACCGCCATCGTCACATCACCCACCGCCACGCCCATCGAGTGCCTGCAAAATCAAGAGAAAGAAATGATAGCAAGTAAAAAATAAAAGAAATATGTAAAAAAATGGCTATAAAAAGAGCCATTTTGAACCGATTGTACTTTCTCTCCTTTTTTTATGTACAAACAAATTCGAAAAAAAAAACAAACAAACAGATTTACTTCAAAGGTGATTCCCGTTCCTATTACTCTGTTCTTGAGTTTTTATTTATTTTACTCTTATTTTTATTTTTTTATTTTTTTTTAGTTTTTCTTTTCCTCTTTCGAAATACATATACATATTTGTTTTTTTTTCTCAAAAAGAACAGTTTATATATACATACATAAATATACAAAAAAATCAAAAAAATCTTACCTTTGAACTTTCCTACCACCGTGACACAAATGACTAGTGCGGTGGACGACGCTGACAACGATCTTGGTGAGCCAAGGTCGCCTTTGGCGAATCTGGACTTTATCCAGAGAAAAGGGGCCACCTTTTTCCTTTCTTTTCTTTTCAGACTGCAGGGAATGATTTTTTTTCCTCAAAAATTAGCTTTTTATACCCCAGTAAAACGACGTCATTTTGGTTGGCGTCCTTGAGCTTGAAACGACATCGTTTTGGCCTTAAGATCCGCGTGTTGACCCGACCCGTAAGGAGGATCAGCGTGTTTTGTCGGAAGGGCTAATTGCACTTCTAGCCCTTCCGTTTTTAAATGCGTTTTCAATTAGGTTTTTTTTTTAATTTTACCCCAAAATTTGTTACTTTTACAATTCAACCCTTATTTGAACGGTGTCGTTTTGGAGGAGAATGAGTTATTACCCTTTCAGTCCGTCCCTGTTATTCGCACGTTCAAATTAGTCATTTTCCTTTTATTTATTTCGAATCCGCCTCAAATTTTTCGTTTTTAGTTCAATTTAGTCCATTTTCTTGTTATTTTAGCTATTTTATTATTTAATTAATTATTTTAATGTTATTATCATTATTATATTATACCATTAATCTTGTATTATTATTTACTTATTTATACCCTTTTAAATTTCAAATTTTGTTATATATATACATGCACACATTTTACAATATAAATGCATATTTTATAATTTATATATATATGTACATACTTACATACTTTTATATTTTATAATTTATATACATATCTATATATATCTATATACGTATTTTTTAATTTTCATAAATATATATACATACTTATATATATATTCTTATTATATCTTATAATTTATATATATGTACATGCAGATATCTTTTTACATTTTATAATTTCATTTTCTTTATTTACTTATTTATTTACGTTTTCATTATTATGTTTTACTTTTATTTGCTTATGTACTTGTTATCTTGTATGCTATTTACTTATCTTATTTTCGTTACTCTTGTCAGTATCATTTTACACCATTGTATACATTATTGTTTCGTTATGCATACCAATGATGTAATTTGTTTTCGCATTTTTTACTACGAGCTCGTGTTTTGTCTTTTACTCGATATATCAAAATCTGTTTCAAATAAATAACATTTCGTATTTTGAGATTCGGAAAAGTCGTATCATAACTTACGGGGTTTCGATTTTCCCGATAAAACTAAATATACGAATCTTTTCAAGCAAATTTTTACGATCTCGGGATTTAAAAAAAGATCACGTTCTAACTTACGGGACATGATTTATCTTCTAAATCTGAGATAATCGAATGTCTCTCAAATAAATAAGTTTTTGACATGTATTCTCATATCGGGAATTCAAGACATTGTGTCCTAACTTACGGGACGTAATTCTTTCTCGATTAACGTGAAAATAATGCCTCTGTCTCAAAAAATTTCAATGTTTTGATAAAGGATCGTATTTTTAAAACTCTTCAAAGTTTTCAATCTTCGACGCTAAGACACTAATTAATCAACTAGGTACCAATTCTGGGCGTCACGAAGGTGCTAATCCTTCCTCGTATATAACCGACTCCCGAACCCATTTTTCTGAAATTCGTGGACCAAAATCGTTGTTTTAATAAAATTAAATCGTTTATTAAAAACAACCACTTTTCGAGGTGACCCGATCACACCTCATCAAAAAAGATTGTTGGCGACTCTTATATTCGTTTTTCATTTTCAAAATCCAAGTCGACCCCATTTTCACAAAAAAATGGTGTCAACACATACTAAGAATCAATCATATAACACTCATATTGTCCCTTAAATAGACCCTAAAGGCCCAATATTCACCTTAGAAGTGAATCGGGATTAAACCGGGTACTCAGGGAATTTTTCACAAAATCTCAAAAATTTTCTTAGAAGCAGGGGGCACAAGCCCGTGTGGCTGCCCATATGGCTCATACGGCCAAGAGACACGCCCATGTCTTAGGCTGTGTGGGCATTTGATATGAGGCACACAGTCGTATCCTAGGTCGTGTCCTTACCCGTGTAACTTTCTAACTTGGGTCGCATTGCCAAGTCAAACGCCCGTGTGCCAGGCTGTGTAGGTAACTAATTTATGAAATTAAGGTGGAGGGGTCACACGGCCAGGCTACACGCCCATGTGTCAGGCCGTGTGTCACATACGACTGAGACACACGCTCGTGTCTCTACTCGTATTGACGAAATAGGTCATTTTAAGGCCATTTTTCTCACCCATTTTGACATTAACCTGCACTCAACATTCATATACACCAATATATCCCAACCAAGCAATCAATACAAACTAAAATATCTTCTCAACTTGACATAACATTACAAATATTTCATTTACTTATACCTACCTATTTAACTCATTTCATTGATTTATCAAATTCTACTACTAATTACATAAACATACATACAATATATACCACATTTCAAATTATATCATTGCCAATTCAACCTATACATGCCATATAAACCAAAATTTACAATGCAAAAACTACCGGATTGAACTGGATAGTGTAGCTTGATGTGTTGATCCGATCTTCCGACTACACGTTAATCTACATGAACATTAAACAACATGAGTAACCTTAATGAAGCTTAGTAATTAGTTCAATAGGTTAAACATTGATCTTACCGAACTTAATATAATATAATAAATTAAATTGTAAATAAATCATACATTTTTCCCTATCAAATACAATATAATCAATAAACACACTTCCTTCAGATCAATATTAATAATAATCTATAAATCTTTCAATTCAATCACAAGAGTTTTCTTTGTTACCCCACAAGTTTTGGAGAAAGAAATTCAATCTGGTGATTCTCTAAAGTAATTTTCACTGCATATTATTGATGGATGGAAGATAAATGACTGGCTGACTTATGAATTTTTTTTACTTCTACTATTCTGCTTAAGGTCTTTCTGATATGTTCTTTTGCTGGATTTTTCTCATTAAGTAACTTGTTGCAGGCACATGTTGGTAAAACTACCTTGCGTGTTTGGTGATTGATGAGGCTCATCGAGCAATGGGAAATTATACCTATTGTGTGGCAGTTCGCGATGTAGTTTCCACATTTCTTTTAGTCTTTCAAACTTTTATTTTTCCCTTTTATTTTGAGCATGCTGTTGGCGGCAACATTTATGGAGCAAGTTATTAACACTACACCAAAACAGGCTTTTAGCGGCACTTTTAGTGGCGTTTATACAAAAAACGCCGAAACAAATCGTACATTAGCGGCACTTTACTGAAAACGCCGCAACCGATTGAGTATTAGCGGCGTTTCTATAAAAACGCCGCAAAAACTAAACCCAGACGACGTCGTTTGGAGAAACTTCGGTGACATTAGTGGCATTTTTCGAATAGCGCCGCTAATAATATGAGAATTAGCGGCGTTTCTGTAAAAATGCCGCAAAAACTAAAACTGAGACGACGTCGTTTGGGGACACTTCGGTGACATTAGTGGCGTTTTTTGAATAGCACCGCTAATAATATGAGTATTAGCGGCGTTTCTATAAAAATGCCGCAAAAACTAAACCCCAGACGAAGTCGTTTGGAGATACTTCGGTGACTTTAGTGGCGTTTTTCTACTAGCCCCGCTAATAATATGAGTATTAGCGGCGTTTCTACAAAAACGCCGGAAAAACTAAAACCCAAACGACTTCGTTTGGAGACACTTTGGTGACATTAGTATAGGTTTTAGCGGCGTTTTTGTTAAAGCGCCAAATGTTCAGGTTTTTCATGCGTTCGCTAAGCGCCGCTAAAACATTTTACCTTAATTGGTTTATTTATTAATTTTTAAAATTGAACCTATTCCTAATTGAATATTTAAAATCTTGAGAAAAAATAACACATAGAAATAATTTGAAATAAAAGACATGGAAAATTAAAAGACTATTATTTAAAATAATTTTAAAGTTATATGTAAACTTGATTACTATTGTTTTTAATTTATATATTAAAAATTTCTTATATAATTGTAAAAGAGATATTAATAATTTTAAAATATTGAATTAATTATCACTATATATAGTTTAGGGTTTTCAATTTAAGGTATATGATAAATTTAAGATTTAAGGTCGGTGTAATAGTTCATATTTTAAGGTTTTAATTTAGGTAGGGAATATATATATGTGGATTTAGGGATTATGGATTAGGTATATTATGGTTTAATTACGGGTTGGGATTTAAGGTTTAAGGGTTAAGGGTTAGGGGTGTAGGTGGTAGATGTTAGGGTTAAGAGTTAGGGATTTAGGGTTTAAGGTTCCAGGGGTTGGGTTAGGGTTTTGGGTTTAGATTATTATTTATTTATATTTTAAATACGTTATTATGTAGTTGTAAAAGATAATATATAATAAAATTGTTTAGAGTTTTTAATTAGTTTAGGGTATATGATAAATTTAAAATTTAAGGCCGATTTAGGAGTTCATATTTAAATTAATTAAGGTTTAGGGAGTACTATATATATATATATGGATTTAGGGATTATGGATTAGGGATTAAGGGTTGGTCGGGATTTATGGTTTAGGTGTTAGGGGTTTAATAAGGGGTTGCACGTTAGTGGTTAAGAGTTAGGGATTTAAGAGGTTTAGGGTTTTAAGAGGGTCGGGTTAGAGTTTTGGGTTTAGATTACTATTATTTATTTATATTTTAAATATATGTTGTTATGGCTATAGCAATAGCAGATGCAAAAATATCGATACTTAAGTTCAAAAATGGTAAAACTTATATTTAGATCGATCCAAACGAAAATTATTGTCATAAAGATAATTTGCTACGTACCATATATATTTCAATGGTCAGGGGGTTTAGACGGTCATGATAGGGTTTCTTAATAAGAGGTTAATATTAGATTGATTAATTTTTATGGTAAATATATATATATATATATATGTTCTTATATATTTGTAAAATAAATCCAGTTAGATGAAATTTAATATATTGAAGTTTAGTATATAGTTTATATTATAATTAATATATATATATATAAAATAGCCATTAGCGGCGTTTTAGTCAAAAACGCCACAAATATTACAATATACAGCGCCGTTCCGTGAATTAGAGAATCAGATTCTATTGTGGCGTTTTATAGGGAAGCGCCGCTAATATTCTTGAAACTGTGTCAGAACGGCGTCGTTTCAGTTGAATGATGTACTCTATTAGTGGCGTTTTAAGGAAAAACGCCGCAAATATGTCTACAATTTTGTGAAAACGTCACCGTTTCTTTCTGTAATTGAAAATTTAGTGGCGTTTTTTCCCGTAGCGCCGCAAAAGGCATGCAATAGCGGCGTTTTTACCCAAAACGCCGCAAATGTGACCTATAATTAATTTAAACGGCGCGGTTTCTTTAAAGGCCATTTAACCCGTGTCCTCATCCTTTACGAACTTATTATCGAAAAAAATGCATTTTCTATACCAAATTTTATAATAAAAAATTGTTTTTTATTAACTAATTAGAGACAAAATTTGTTGTACCAAGTTTATTATAACAAATTTCATCCATTTGTTAAGAGGACATTCGAAGCTTCATACGAAAATTTGTCATAAAGATAATATTGGTTCCTTATTTCAACTTTATACAATATTTTTAACTATATATATATAAGTTATTATATTTTAATAGATTTTCACTATATTTTTTTATTATTAAAGAATATTTTGGGAATATTTTGGTCGATGCATGGTATTCTAAGGAGTACGGGCCGGTATATATGAATTTAAGGTTTGGTATTTATGGTTTAGGGTTTAGGGGCTAGGTTATGCTTTAGGGGTTACAGACGTAAATTTAGGGGTTAAGGACAGGGTTAATTAAGGTTTAGGGTTTAGTGAGGGTTACAGATGTTTTAGGGGTTTGGCCGGGGTTTAGGGTTTCTTAATAGGTTAATATTAGATTGATTAATTTTGGAGGTAAATATATATGTTCTTATATATTTGTAAAATATATATCCAGAATAAATTTAATATTAAGATAAGTTTTGAGTATAATAGGTAGGTGATCACTTTATGCATGTACGTAGCTACATAAATTGAATGGTTAATATGAAGATTACAAGGTTAATTTATAATTTGAGACTTGTTAAATGATACAATATAACTAATAATAGTTATAATGGCAAAACATTTAACCCAAATTAACGTCCATTTGATATATTTTTACTTATATATATGGATATATATGAATATATATGGATATATATATAGTTATTAATTATTTAATTTGTAAATATATGACCAAAATAAAATTGGTATAAATAAATAAACAAATAAATAAGTTAGTAATTATTTATTTGTTAAATAAACAAAAAGAAAATGAGAGTTTTAGCGGCGTTTCTATATAAAAGCATAAAAAGGTATCCTTTACCAAGATTTTAGTCAAAAGCATACAATTCTTGCAATATACGGTGTCGTTCCGTGAATTAGGGAATCAGATTCTGTTGTGGCGTTTTATAGGGAAGCGCCGCAAAACTTACATAACTTAACTTAAACGGCGCCGTTTCGTCAGCGGACAAATTCACTCACATCAACCCTTAACAAAATTCACTTACCCTCCAGTTACAGCAACCCTTAACAAACTTGCAGAGATTAGGTTTCGAAATTTTCTAAGTGTCGAAATTACAGAAAGAAGTGTGTAAAAACTTATCACGAAAAATAGAAAGGGAAGAAAGGTGGTCGGAGTCGATCTTCAAAGACGGTGGGCACAGCTGCGAGATTTGTCGATTGAATAGGTAAGCCATTTCTATTCTTTTTCGATTACATTTTTGGGGTTTTAGGTCAGTCTAAGTTATTTGGGGTTTTAGGGTTTCGATTAAACAACATATTTTGTGGGGAATCATTAGATGATGGGGAATAGGTAAGCCGTCTGTCGTCTTGGAACTGTGTTTGAATTTAAGGGGAATTTTACTCATGTCTTCGCCATCCTTTCTTTTTCTTTTGCAGAAGAAAAAAGGGGAATTTGTTTGAACTGGAACAAGGCAAGAACAAGAACAAGAACAAGAACAAGGCAAGGCAAAGGTAAGGCAATGGTGTCGATGGCTTGAATTGAATCTGTCCATGCTGTATTGAAAACATTGTCGAAGACATGAATGAGACATGCATTCTCAATAGCTAGAGAAATAAGTATAAGAGTGAAGGAGAATAATAGAGTGATTAACAAGTTTTAGACGTTGATTTACAAGGATCTTCACAATTCTTTCTGCCAAAACTCAATTTCTGTTTTTGGTTTATAAAAGGCTACAAACTGCCAAATTAATTATTTCTCATCACCCAATTGCCTCCGTTTTCTTTTCCAGATTTAATTAGAATGGTTTTAACCCACTAATGATTTTAGATGAAGAATATGATGGTTAGATTTTGGTGTGAATTTGACGTGTTTTATTTCTTTGGTGTGAATTATATTTTAGTGTTTTAACCCAAGAATGATTTCTCATCACCCAATTGCCAAATAATTTCTTTGTTCTTGTGACTTATTTCTTTTTAAAGATGGGGTGATGTGATTATAATGTAGTATCAATGTAGGAATCATTCTTGAAGTTTTGGGTAATTATTAGACAAGTAGGTAGACTATTGTTTGTTAGTTTAATGGATTTAATGGATTGTTTTTCATCATGTTATTTTGGGAACATATATATATGTTCAATTTTGGGAACATGTTAGTTTGGGTACGATTATATATGTTCAATTTTAAACCTCTAATATCATCTAATTCATTGTCATGTTTCAACATATATTCATATATATTTTCATATATATGTTCAATTTTAGTTTTTTAGTTTAGCTAACTTTGTGAGTATAAACTCTGTTTTTTAATTTTTTGCCTTTAATTACTTATGTTTTTCCTAGTGCGTACTAATGTATTTCATCTTTTTTCCGAGATTTGCTTGAATTGAGTGGATTTAAGGTATTTATTCCTATTTTTCTCTATTTAGGTTTCTTATAAAAAAGTCAAATTGTTAAATTTTTATATGTTATTATATTTTAGTTGTATAGTTTAATTATTATTTTTCATTTTTAGATGGGAGTTTTAATTACCATTTTAGCTAAATTTGCATTTTACTTTGCAACTTATTACATATTATTTGATGTTTAAATTTTCTGCTCAAGATATTCGGCAAAGGCAATTGTTTTAAACTATTAAAATTCGGAATACAACTCTTAAACAACTTTATATATTTGAGTGCGTGTCCAATGATGGGCGAATCGGTTTAGCGTTTATAAATCATCGATTTCCAATATTATGTGTTGCCATTATAAATTTTACTGGAAAATTAATGATTAATTATCGATCTTAACTTACATAATGGGAATTAGTTAATGATTAATAATCTTTTACATACAAATAAATTTGTATATTTATTTATATTTTCTATTAAAATAAAATATACTTTTTCAAATATATTTATTGTGTAATGGCAATTCAAAGTATTATTTCTTTAGTAACAAAAATTGTTTTCATAAATATAAACAAATTAATTATATCTTGTAATTGAAGTCAATTTTTTTACTAACATAATTTGTTGTTTGAATTAATAAAAGCTACAAAATATACATCATATCGTAACGACCTTTGAATTTTCGAGATTAAATCTACAAAATTATATTTTAAATGAAATGTTTTCAAAGTTATATTTTAAAACAACTTTGATATATATATTTATATACATTTGAATATATTAATTAAAATTATATTGATATATTTGAAAAATTTAAAGCGTTTCTAAATCATAATTTACATAAATAACACATAGCCTACGTGACTTATATAATACACAACTTAAATCATTTAAATAACTTACATAATACATAACTTACATTCATAACTTACATAAACTTATATGTTACCTTACATTATTATCCTCATTGACTTATTTCTTTTTAAAGATGGGGTGATGTGATATTATACATAAATTACATAACTTAATTAATTAATATTATACATAACTTACATTAATATTATACATAAATTACATAACTTAATTAATTAATATTATACATAACTTACATTAATATTATACATAAATATTATACATAAATTACATAACTTAGTTAATTAATATTATACATAACTTACATAACTTACTTAATTTGCATAATAAATAACTTACATAACTTACATAATATTATACATAAATTACATAACTTAATTAATTAATATTATACATAACTTACATTAATATTATACATAAATATTATACATAAATTACATAACTTAGTTAATTAATATTATACATAACTTACATAACTTACTTAATTTGCATAATAAATAACTTACATAACTTACATAATACATAACTTATATGACTTATATGACTTATATAACTTACATAGCATAATTTTCATAATACACAACTTACATAGTTTTCATAACTTACATAACTTACATAATACATAACTTACATAGCTTAATTATACTTACTCCTAAATCCTAAACCCGTGCAATTTATTGTCAAGATTAGGCTTCAAGAAATAAGAAATGGACCGGTCTTGGATGAATTTGTCAAGGGTAAGCGACGGTTATCGAAATGGAGTACAAACATTTCTAAATTTTGCATTTCAATATGCAAGCCAAGAGAACATGATTCTTTGCCCGTGTAAGAAGTGTGTCAACATAAACTGGCATTATCGTGAAGTTGTATACGAGCATCTAATTGTTGATGGGTTTGTTCGTGGTTATAAACAATGGTTTTTTCATGGAGAATGCCCGCCTAGTACTTCCTCTTCAAGGATGGATGTATCTTATGATAGTACTGCTTACCATCAGTCTATTAGAGGGGATGACATGGAAGGGATGTTGCGGGAAGCATTTAATATTCACACTCATGGTTTACAGTCGTTCCCACCCGACTTTGTGCCATCTGATGATTGTAATCTCGGTGAAAATGCTTTTACCGAACCCGGAGGAAGTGTACATCATAAAGAGCCAAATGGAGAAGCGGCAAAGTTCTACGCGCTACTTAATGAGATGAACTCAGAACTATATGAGGGATCGAAATTTTCAAAAATGTCTTTCTGCATTCGTCTTTTCCAGTTAAAATGTTTGGGAGGGTGGACCGGAACTCATTGACAATCTTTGTTAGAGTTTTTGAGCGAAATGTTTCCGTTTGAAAAATCCTCACCATGCAAAGATATGAAGAAAATGATAAAAGACTTAGGTCTTGGGTACAACAAAATCCATAATTGCCGAATGATTGCATGTTGTCTTTGGGCGATCGGAGAAACCAACAAAGGTTGTCATGTATCGGCGAATCCCGTTGGATAAATAGAAACACGAAGATGGGAGCGATGATGAAAATGATGCACGACCAAGAAAGAAGCGGTCAAGATTTTGCGGTATTTTCGCGATACCAAGGCTTCAAAGGCTTTTTATGTCGTCGAAGACAGCGGAGTCAATGACGTGGCACCATGAAGGACGAACCGACGATGGACTATTAAAGCATCCGGCAGATTCTTTAGCTTGGAAATCATTTGACAATAAATTTTCAAGCTTTGCAAGCGATCCCAGGAGTGTGAGGCTTGGCCTAGCATCTGATGGATTTAATCCTTACAAGATCATGAGTCTTTGCATACGATGCCAGGCGATGAGTGCTTGTTCCTTACAATCGCCTCCGTGGATTTGCATGAAACAATCTTCCTTATCTTATCTATGATTATCCTTGGAGAAAGGGCCCGGAATGATATCGACATTTATTTACGACCACTTATTGAAGAGTTAAAACAATTATGGGCTGGTTTGAGACATATGATGTCTTTGAGAAAGGAGAACTTTAATTTATGTGCGACTTTGATGTGGACCATTAATGACTTCCTGCTTATGCCAATTTATCCGGTTGGAGTACCAAGGGTCGTTATGTGTGCCCTTGTTGTCTGCACAAACATGTTCGCAATGGTTATACAATGGGAAGAAGTTCTCTTACATGGGGCATCGTCGGTGGTTCTTGGAAAATCATAGATTTAGATCTCAGAGTTTGACATTTGACTGATCTTGAAGAGTTCAGAGAAGCTCCTTCGCAGACAAGTGGATCTGAAATCTTGTTAATGTTGGAAGATATGAATTTCAGTTATGGGAAGATGAATCAACCGGCAAACATGCAAAGAAATAAAAGATCAAATGATGAAGCTGATGATAACTCCGATGAAGAGGAAGATCCTAATGAGGCGGACTTGTGGAAAAAAAGAAGTATTTTTTTTGAGTTGCCTTATTGGGAGCACCACCTTTTACGACACAATCTTGATGTTATGCACATTGAGAAAAATGTCTGCGAGAACATTGTCTGTACAATTTTGAATGTAGACGGAAAATCAAAAGACAATCTTCAGAGTCGACTTGATTTAGTTCAGATGGGAATTCGACCTGATCTTCATCCGAATCCACTTCCAAATGGTAAATATCGGTTGCCGCCTTCTATTTTCTCAATGTCGAAGACAGAGAAAGAAGTGTTCTGCATGGTGTTGAAGGATATAAAGGTTCCAGATGCGTATGCATCTAATATATCTCGATGTGTTAGTGTTAAAGATCGAATACTATACTCGCTAAAATCACATGACTATCACATCTTAATGCAAGATTTACTGCCAGTTGCTCTACGATGTTGTATGTCGAAGAAGGTGACGTCTTGTATAATTGAACTATCCAATATAATGAAAGTCATTTGTGGCAAAGTTTTGGATGTTCAAGAACTTCAGAAGGTACAGGATCGAGCCGCTTTAACTTTATGCAACATGGAGAAAATCTTCCCACCTTCCTTCTTCACTATTATGGTTCACTTGATAATCCATCTCCCGCATGAAGCAATTCTTGGCGGACCCATTTTCCATCGATGGATGTATCCTATAGAAAGGTGTTAATTACAATTTTTAAAATTTTCCTCCATTCACCTATATGGGTTTAGTTACAACTTTTGATAACGTTGTATACCGTGTTTAGGTTCCTATCCAAATTAAAGTCTTATTGCCGCAACAAGCGTTATCCAGAAGGATCGATTGCTGAAGGCTACTTGGCAGAGGAATGTATGACCTTCTGTTCAAGATATTTGGAAGATGTTGAAACAATGTTGAACAGACCAAATAGAAATGCTGGACTTAGGAATTATAACTTTGCCGAAACTTATTTGTTCCAAAGTTTTGGAGAACCAATCGGTAAAGTTGAAATTGTAGAATTAGATGATTTATCGTGGGTTCAAGCACATTGATATGTTCTGTTTCACCACGAATCAATCGAACATTTACGCAAGTAAGTTCTCGAAATTTGATAAATATTCATCGTTTAAAAATTGTTTATAGTCTAACAAAGTGAACATATTTTTAACATAGTGAGTACAAACAAATATTGAGATCTCGTTCGCGCTCCCGAAGAACACAACATCGAGATATCAATAAGTTATTTACAGAATCTTTTCATGAATGGTTAAGCCAAACGGTATGTAATTGGAGCTTTCACCGACAAATAATAATATTTACTCTATACATTTTTAATTACTCAGTTTACTTTCCATTCAATAGGTTTGGAGTGGGAAGAACGTCACCGACGAAGTTAAATGGATTTCCCAAGGTCCAAATCGGGTGGTTAAAAGATATAGTGCGTTCCTCATAAACGGATTCAGATTTCATACAAAATATCGCGAGAGATTGAGGAGAACGCAAAATTGTGGAATAGTGGTTAATTCCTCAATTACAAGTTATGCTAGTGCTAGGGATAATAATCCTGTGGAGGGAAATCTGGAATATTTTGGACTTCTTACTAACATAATTGAGTTGGATTACTACGGCAAATGGAAAGTTGTCTTATTTCAAGGTGATTGGGCCGATGTTAATACTGCACGTGGAATCAAGCAAGATCAATTTGGTTTCACAATGGTAAACTTTGCTCGATTGATTCACACAGGACAACAATTGATTGATGAGCCGTATGTATTTTCTTCTCAAGTCAAACAAGTTTTTTACTCAAAAGACCCAACTGATGAGGGTTGGTACGTTGTACTCCGTAACATCCCTAGAGACTTGTTTGACATGGGAAGTGGAAGTAGAGATGACATTGACGACAGAACACAAACTTTGCCATTTCCAGAACAGAACTTAAACGAAAACATCCCTAGTACTAGTACACAATTTCAATGGGTCCGCCAGGATACGGATGAAGAGATTTACGAATTATAATGTAGTAAGCTTTTACGATTATCTAATTTTACTTCCGAATGATGACATTTCAACTATTTTATATGTGATATTATTGTTGTAATTGTATACTAAGTTTTCAACATAATTTATTTGTATTGCAGATAAAATGCCTAGAAAAAAAGTGCGATCGCACCGCATTGTTCAAGGTACTCCAAACTCGGTGGAAACAAACAGCACTGAACAACAGACTGCTATTGGATCTTCGAATGTTCCAGTTACACCTGAGGAACCTATAGAAGTTCAAAGTAATTTAACATTTAATTTACATGTGTGTTGACTTCTTGTTTGTTTTTTTTTAAATTTCATATATTACAATACTTTTATTTTTCAGATGAAACTGGTGGGACGCGGAGAGGTCGCGGACGTCTGATCTTGAAGCGATTTATCGACCTAGATCCGATCGAGCGTGTCCAAGTATCCGATAATAGCTTGGTCACTGTTGGATCGAAGCTCGCCTTTAGCAGGATACATGGGCATTCTAGCACGGAATGCAAATATGTTGCCAATTAACTTTGAGTCATGGCATAAAGTGCCCGAGAGTAACAAGAACCAAGCTCTCGATAACATTAAGGTAACAAAACGTGTATGTCATTTATAATACTTGAGTTTAAGTTTCGTTTACATTTACTTTCTTAAGTTGTGTTTTTTATAGGCGAGATTTGCTCTAGAGGTCTCCGATGCTTATGTAAAGAAGGCATTGGGAAAAGATGGAGAGACCATAAGAGCACTTTAAAGAAAGACTATTTTAAGACAAAACAACACTCGAGGAGAGATTACAAAATGTCCCACGGAATCTTTGAGGTACCAGTGGGAAGAGGTCGTTAGATTTTGGACTTGAAGAAAGGAGAGGTATGTGTAACTTATAAAATTTTGTAATTACTTTGGTGTATAGTATTTCCTAATTAACGTACTAATAATTTCATAATGTAGGATCGTGAAGAAGTTGGAAAAAAAGTAGGTAGCAACAAAAATTCACTCACACAGCTGGGTCGAAAAGTTTTGCGTGTGTAGCTCATGCAGAGGTATTTTCAATTTTTTAATATTGGCAGATATTTATTACTTACTTACATTAATATTTTTACTATTGTATTGTAGGAACTGTCGTCCGGTCAAAAAGTTGGACGCCTTCAACTTTTTGACATTACACATAGGAAGAAAGATGGAAACCCTATGACCCTGAAGTGCGAAAATTATGGTACGTTTGCTTAATTAATACAATTTAAATTGTTTTAATAATTTATAGTGTTTATTTTCTAATGATTTATTTCATTTATTGTAATGCAAATATTGTTAAGTTATGTTGCATTGGGTTTTTTTAATATATATTGCGTTCCTAACTATAGGATTTATTTTTTAGGAAAAATTAAAGGATTAAAAGGCGAGTCTGAAGCGATTGCTTCGAAAGATAGTTCTGTTCATATTGACGACATTGATAACCGGATTATCACCGAAGTTTTGGGTCTGAAAGGTATGGTCGGGTTCGATTTCAAGGATCTTTTGTTAACCCATCCCAATATTTTGGATCTAGCTCGCAACAATATATGCCTTGAAGTCGAGTAAAGTCAAGTTTAGAGGTTAAGAGACCGGATGGCTCGGATGCAAGCGTCAACAATTGAGCAAATTACACAACTTAAAGCGGAGGCAACATCGAGAGAAATTGAGGTTCAAAAAGATATGAAGAACTCCACTACAATCGAAAGCAGATCAAAGAACGAGAGAAGCGAGGTTCAACGAAGCATGAAGAACTCCAATGCAGACTTAAAGCAATCTGCGGCAAAGAAGAAAGCGGTGAGGCTAGAGAGAAGTACAGTGCAGCGAGGAAGCAGAGGCTAAAGCGAGGAAGCAGAGGTGCTGCGAGGGAAGCGAGCGGCGTCAAAAGTTCGATGAACTCCAGCAGCACTCGAGCATGATGAAGATGTTTCAATGATCATAGCAATACGCCGTCTTAGACTATCGTGTAAATATACTTGATTTTGACTTTTAATTATCATTTTCACTTTTAACATTTTGTAAGAATAATCTGAATTTTATTTTATTTATTGATATTTATTATTTATTTAATATATAGATTTATTACTTTTGGCTGGTTTAGATATGATTTCTTCTGATTTGTTTTTACAGGAGGGCTGAAAATATAAAAAATTTTATTTTACAAATCTGCCAAATTTAGTGGCGTTTTTTTAAAAAACGCCACTAAAGGTGTTGTTGGCCTTTAGTGGCGTTTTTTGTCAAAGCGCCGCTAAAGATAAGGGTCTGTAGCAGCGTTTGTGGAAAAATCGCCACTAAAGATCATGGTCTTTAGCGGCGTTTTTGGGGAAAGCGCCGCTAAAGATTAGGTTCTTTAGTGGCATTTTGTGGTCGAAGCGCCGCTATAGATCAGGGTTTATAGCGGTGTTTTAGGGAAAAGCGTCGCTAAAGATTGGGTTCTTTAGTGGCGTTTGTGGTCAAAGATAAAAAATGCCGCAATAGACCCTGATCTATAGCGGCGCTTTGAAAAGCGCCGCTAAAAGTATCTGCGGCGCTTAAAAGCGCCGCTAAAGGCCTAAAAAAGCGCCGCTAAAAGCCTGTTTTGGTGTAGTGTAACGGTGCTAATGTTACCCTAAATTTGTAGTTAATGTCAATGCCAGTGCAGCTGAAAATATTAGCTTTGACTGCAACACCAAGATGTAAGTTACGATTGTCTTCTGATTGTGTTTTGAAATTGTCACGTAACCTTAATGCTTACATTGGTTCCCATTATTCAGCAAAGCAGCCTGCTATCCAGCAAATAATTGACAACTTATATATATCAATCCTTGAGTATCGCCTCGCTATTTAGAATCGTCCCTTTTGTTTTTATTATTTTGGCATTATCTTTACTCTACGTTTTCAGTTTATTGATATCATTCATCATACTCTATATAATAGGTTAAGTTGGCAACTCAAATATCCATCCAAGTGGATCAAGTTGAACCCATTTGCAATCCAACGGCATTTCTTGTATGTATATGTGTGTTTATATATAATATAATAGGAGAGGGATCTATTGTTGTCAAATTAAAATTGTTTTATATATTTTTTATATTTTATATAATTAATATTTTAATAATCTAGTCTTCATATTTCATATTTTATTTATATAGATTATGTAAGTTAATTTTGACGTAAATTAATTTTTATTATTTATTTTATGTAAAAATTTAACCATTCAATAAATATTAATATATACATTTTAAGATCGAAATGATAGAATTATTGGACTAGTTTGAAAACTTACATGCATAGCAAGTATAATTATATCGATAAATATAATGTGACAAACAATTATTATGTGTAATGTCATGTTAGCTTGTTAGTTTTTTGATAATTAGTTTCACACAAGCTACAAGTTTCACATTAAGCCTTTATGTCACCCAAAGGAACTTGATTTCAATTTCCTGCTTGAACAGTTTATTGGGATATGAAGGGCTTGAAGTTGTTAATCCAAAGGAACTTGATAATCTTCTAAAGGAAGAGGTATGTTGTTTCATGTTATTTTCTATTTCCTATCTAGTGCACCTTTGAATTTGTTATATTTTACCATAACAATTTGAGGTTGAATGAGGTTTGCAATTAGCTTACAGCAAGGTTGGGGCTTGAGGGATAACGCTAAATATAGCAAAGAGTCGAGAAGCAATAATGGTGAAATGAGAGAATATTGCTTATGTTACAAGTAGGTAGTAAACAAAATGAATTGTTCGAGTATATGGTATACTTGGATCTGGAGATGTTTCACTACCTGAGGCTACCATTGTAGAAATAAGAGATCAGTAGAGTTTCTTGGAATTGAAGTTGCAGTTTCAGATTGTATTGGTTGTTATGTAGTATAACATCAATATCAATGTCCATCGTCTTAGGAACTTTTTTATTTGTTTACTTTTATACATTGAGTTGAATGTTGGTGGTATACATTTCGGCTAAATGTTAGTGTATTTTGATATTGGATCAATTTTTGTAATGAATATTCAACCATTATTTTAATTTTAATTTAATATTTTTTAGTTGTATTTAAAGTATAATTTCTATCATTATTCACTGTAAATGTTTATGAAAATATATTAATATTGAAACAATAGAAAATAGAAAAAAAATTGCCTTAGACGTGTTTATTCCAACATTTTTAAGACTGCCTTAAACAGGTTTAGCTCAACCTTTTAAAGGCTGCCTTAGACGGGTCTATCCCAACCTTTTTAAAGGTTTTCTTAGATAAGGTATATCCCAACCTTTTTAAGGTTGTATTAGACAACTCTATCTCAACCTTTTTAAAGGTTGTCTTAGACAAGGTCTATCCCAACCTTTTTAGGGTTGCTTTAGATGGGTTTATCCCAACCTTTTTTAAGGCTTGCCTTAAATAAGGTCTATCCCAACCTTTTTAAGGTTGCCTTAAATGAGCCTATCCCAACTTTTTTTAAGGTTGCCTTAGATAGGTCTATCTTAATATATTTTAAAGGTTGTTTTAGATGAGGTCTATCCCAACGTTTTTTAAAGGTTATCTTAGACTGGTCTATCCCAACCTTTTTAAGGTTGCCTTAAACGGGTCTATGCCAACCATTTTCAAAGGTTGGCCTTAACTAGGTCTATCCCAACCTTTTTTAAAGGTCGGCCTTGACTAGGTATTTCCCAACCTTTCAATAAGGGTCGGCTTATGTTGACTTATGCCAACGCTTTTTCAAAAGTGTCACGGATAGGGGTGTGCATTCGATTAACCGACCCGAAATAGCTATAACCGAATTAACCGACCTTCTAAAATTTTTAACCATTAACCGAACCGTTTTTTTAAACATTAATCGAACCAAATTTTTTTCGGTTAATTAGGTCGGTTAACCGAATTAACCGAAAATTGTATGGTTTTTATTTTTGGTTAAAAATTAACCGAATTACCTGAATTAACCGAATTACCCGAATTGAATCACTACATATATAATTAAAAACATTATATAAGTCTTGAAATTAACACATAATTGAAATATAAGTCTTTATTATTCTCCATTTATATCCATTTATTCGTTCCAAAAAAATCTCCATTTGCATTAAACCTAAAAAAAAAACATGTGTAATTGGGTAGAGACTTAGAGTTAGACTTTAGTTTTATTTTTATTGGGTTGGTAATTGGGTAGACTTTAGTTTTAGTTTTATTGGGTTGGGTAATTGGATAATTTTATTTATTAATTTTTTCAGTTAATCCGAAAAAATTCTGTTAACCGACCGGTTTCGAACCGAATTAACCATTAACCGAAAAATTATAAAAAAATTAGCTGACCCTCGACCGAAAAAATTTGGTTAACCGACCGATTAACCGAATTCGGTTGGTTAACAGAATTTTACGGCTTTACTCGAATTATGCACACCCCTAGTCATGGAGCCTATGCCAGTTGTACTATAGGCAACCTTTTTGGAAGCGTCGGGAGAAGCGTCGCGAAACCTATGCCAACCTTTTTTGCGTCTTCTTAGGTCAAAAAAAGTGTCACAGTAGGGTTGTTTTGTTGTAGTGAAAATAAAAGATTAATCATGAACCACTAAAAGTGGGAACATAGTAATAAATAAGAGAACAATGAGAATTCTCAAGATAACTTTTCAAATGTTAAAGATAACTTATGTAATCAATGTGATATAAAAGATTATTGGCCACATGTGGCATATGCCCAAATATTTTGTTTCTGTTAATATTCTTTGAGGAAGGATATGGGAATGTAGTAATAAATTCTATCATTATAGATAGAAAATATTTATCTTATTTGGTATTAAAATAAACAAATATTATTCTAATATTTGATAGTACAAAATTAGTCGAAAGCTCTAGAAGAGCTAATATATTAATATCTTGTGATGGTTAATCCATTGGTTTTAAAAATATTTATAATGGATCTTATATTGAGATTTTGAATGAAGAAAATATTATATTTCTTATGAAACACTATTGCTATAAATATCTATTTTGAAATGATGAAAAAGAGATAATTGGGTTATTAATTTATATTTATTTTATAATTTTTGTGATATTCTTTTGTCATCATCCCCATTAAGGGTTAGAAGCAAAATATTTGACTGTGAAAGATCTATTTATGAGTAATAAAATACGATAATTCTATCTAAAACTTGTTATGATTGGATGCACTGAAGTTGCAATTTTTTTAGATAATTGAAGATTTTGGCATATTCCTAAAGTGAATATTGCATATAATTGTTTGGAAATTATATTTATTTTGTTAACTTAGTGACATTATAATATTCACATTGATTTAGACATTTCCAGTAGTAAATGTCACAATAGCACTTATATGTGGATATAAAGTAAAGGAATGATAGTAAAATTATTAATTTGTTACAATTTAGTACAATTGAAACACATGTTAAAGTAAACTCAAGTTTATTGATACAAATGCATTTACTACTTGGCGTGACCAGTTAGACAATTTTGGATCATATATGATGCGAAAATTAATTAAGAATTCATATGGATATTCATTAAAGAACCGTAAGATTCTTTAATTTAAAATAATTCTCATACGTTGCTTATTCTAAAAATTGATTATTAGAAACTCACTAGCTAAAGTTGAGATTTAATGTCTTGCATTTCTGAAACGAATATGGGCCCATTCATCCACAAAGTGGATGATTTTGATATTATATGATTTTGGTAGATGCATCTACAAAATAATCACATATGTGTTATCAATTTGCAACCTGTCGTTTGCAAAATTGCTTGTTTAAATAATTAATTTTAGATCATGCAATTATGACAATTCATCTTGCTAATACTGATGAGTTTATATCTCAATCTTTTAGTGGTTGAGTTTGAAAAACTTTTATCAAAGTTTGTTATTTTATGCGTATAATGGTTTAGAGAAATTATTGATTGAATTAATGTCTAAACCATTACTTATGAGAACTAAACTTCCTATTTCACCATTACTTATGGGAACTAAACTTCCCATTACAATTGCGTTTTTATCAAGAGCTAAATATTTCTAATTTATGAATTTTTGTATGTGCGTATATGTTCCAATTGCTCCACCACAACGCACAAAGATGAGCGAATCCTCAAAGAAAGTTGGGAATATATATTAATTACAAGTTTCTTTATATTATTAGATGTTTTGAATGTATTCGAGATTCAATTACGACATGATTTGTGATTACAATTTTGATTCGATATTTTTCCCAACATTAGGGGGGAGAAATAATAACTTGTAATGAGTTAGGGGGAGAGTAATTTGAACTAGAAGTTCAATACGGATAACTTATTACAAGTTAATTGTTAGATATATTTACAAACTTAATGAGAATAACCAAGTGTTATATACCATCTAATATTTTAATTTGAATCAAAGTCCCAGTAGGACAATCAGTTAGAATAAATAATAGATTGATCGGGTCCAAAGATGAAAATTCTTCTAGATGGTCATATAGTGGAGGCGGGTGCTCGAGAAGAGACCCAAGACATAACTTCAGAAGTGATTCAGGTACCTGAAACTGAATTTTAAAATAATGAAAATAAGAGATCTCGATAATTTATGTCAATTCGAGAAAATATGGAACCGAATAATAAAAGTGGTCGACAATGATTTTGCATGCAATATTATTATTGAAATAATGAAATAAAAGGAAGATATTGAATAAATCTATTGAGAAATATAGATATGGAATAAATTGATCAAAATAGAAAGACGTAACTCAAGTACAATTAAATTCGTGGAGTTTTTGGACTAGTAATCTAAATATCTAAAGGTATAAAGCCAGAGAGGGTGCAATTGAAGTAGTTTTGCAAAAGAAAAATATGAAGTTTTTCGCTAAGTCCTGGCATTGATTATGAAAAGATATAATATTCTTTTGTGGTGGATGCAATAACCTTTAGATATATTATTAAATTGACAATTCATAAAAGAACTAACTTGCGTCTAATGGTTATTGTTACAACCCTTTATAAATCACTATATAGTAAAATTTATATTAAAATCTTTGAAGGATTTAGAATGCTAAAAGCATATTAAAATTCTCGGAAATTATTCATTTATATGAATTGAAATAATTGAACATATGTGGTAAATTTGACTTAGTCAATAGTAGTTGAAAGAGGATGATAAAATGATCCAAAATACATATTTATATTTTTATAGAAGGATTATGATTAAAGTTTGCTATTATTATTGTTGAAACTCCTGAAGAGATCAAAATATATTTTCCCCAAAATTTCCCTCACTCATGATTTTCGAAAGAATGGTGATATAAAGGCTTAGCAATACATTCAAATAGTCATTTGAAAAACTAGTATTCAAAATTGAATACGTAGAATATGAGAAAGTATGTGATGTTTTCATGAGGAGGAGTAAATACGTGTTGTACTCTTTTTCCCTTAACCGAGGTTTTGTCCCTATCGAAACCACTTTTTTAAAAAACAAAAATTTAGTCGTCGACTTATTAAAATGAAAAATTGGAGTCGCCACCGATCTTTTAATGAGGTGTGATCGGATCACCTTGAAAAACGATTTGAAGTCTACGAACTTTGAGAAAATAAGCTCAGGAGTCGATTACGCACGAGGAAGGGTTAGCACCCTCGTAACGCCCAAAATTGGTATCGAATTGATTGTTTAATGTCTTAGTGTCGAGATTTTGAAAATATTTTAAAATACGATTCTTTTATCTTGAATAAAATGAATTAGATGATGAGACTCACTTATTTCAAAGAAATAAATTGTCACACTCAGTAAGTTAGAGTGCAACATTTTAAATCCTCAAAATTAAGTTTACGTCTTGACTTTTAAAACCTATGCATTTTGAGAAGGATATCTGATTGTTTGGGTCAAATAAGAAAATCAAAACCCCGTAAGTTAGGGTTCGATTTCACAAAATTCCTAAATATCGAATATTGCCTTTATTTTTATTTTTTAAAAGAATCCTCGTCTCGAGAAAACAATATGTTATATTCAATGCGTTAGGATACAACGTATCAAATTCCCGAGAATGAGCTTTTTATTTGTGTGTCTTGATTAAAGAATAAACTCGATTATTTAGAATCGACGAGGAAAATTGGAACCCAATACGTTAGGGCTCAATTCTTTCGAAGATCTTGGATACCGAGTATTTTGAAGATTTATGTGCAAAACGATTTTGACATTTTTCTAAACAAATGTAATGCGATTGAATGGTAGTGCATAATTCAAAATGATAATTCGTAAATTACGATACATGCTAGTGAACGATAAATCATCAAATAATGTAAACAAGCAATGGATAAATTCAAACATGAATAGCAACAATAATCTCGGTCATACAACATTCAAAAATTAAATGAGTTACTAATCAATTTTTTAAGATACACTAAATGCAATAGCAAGAGAAGAAATCATAATCGAATAAATTATACGTACAAAAGTTTTAAAATAATATATATATGTATATATAAATATGAAATAGACTCAAAATAGAGTTTAAAATAAACACTAGATAGAATGATAGTATTTAGATGAATTTTGTAATAAATATTATGCAAGAAGAAAATTTAAAATATATGCAATAATATACATGTGTTAATTTAAAATAAGTAATACATAATTGGATTAAATAATAATACACAAGAAATTTTAAAACAAATGTATAATAAATCCAAAGTGGTAATATAATTTTATTTATAACATAAAATAATACTACATAAAAATACGTAATGAAACTAATTATTAATATATGATGGTAATTCAAAACTTAAAGTAATAATATAAATAACAAAATAATAATATATGTAAATAGGTAAATAAACGTATAAACTAATATAAATAATAATACTAATAGTTATAGTAGCATTAATAATAATAACAATAATAATAAAAATAGTTAAGTACTTAAAAAACATAAAGGGGACTAAATCGAAAATTAAAACCAAATTTAAGGGAAAGACAACACAATTAGAAATATCTAAGGGCTGTGTCAAAACATGCGCGTAATATTAGGGACCAAAAAGGGAAATAATCCCGTGCCCTCAAAATGCAGCATTGCATGTGGACTAAGATGAAATCCGTAGGAAAATAGACGACCCAATTTAAAGAAACAACAGAAACTAGGTTGAACCAAAGCGCAAAGCAAATAACCCCACCAATACTAGGACGCGCGGATCTAATCCGCTTCGGGTCGGATCATTGGGTTATAGGATTGAACGACACTGTTTTGAGGGTATTGAAACAAACCTCAAACGATGTCATTTTACATGGCCCTTATAAATAAAAAAGAAAATGTTTCAGCCATTTTGAATCAAAGAAAACCCTAGCCGCTCTCCATTTAAAAACTTGGCCATCCGAACACCGATTAATCTCCGCCCAGACTCCGACGGCGATGGAGGGAGCGAAGACCCAACGGCGCTGTTAAAAGGTAATTTCTCGCTTTTTATTTTATATCTATCCTTATATATGTATATATGATAAAAAAACTGAAAAAGAAAGAAATATGAATTGGAAAAAGAACAGAATGAAAAAAAGAAAGAGAAAAAAAACCTTGTTTTCAATTTTTTCTTTTTGTATTTATTTCGTGTGTGTCCCCCTTACAAATTCTGGAAAATGGCTTTATATAGCCGAAGATAAAACGAAATAAAAATTACAACAAAATATATTTCGCTCTTTTGTATTTGCTGCTGTTTTCTGTTCGTTTTTGCTTGTTTGCTTGTGTGCAGGTACGGCCGTACGGAGCAATGGGAGTGGAGGCATGGCACGTGGCGGTGGCGCACGTGCGAGGGAAGGCCCTGGTGGCTGTGATGCTGAAGGCTTGTTGTGGCTGCTAGGGTTTCGGCGTTTGGGGAATGTTTTGGGCTAGGTTGGGCTGGATTAGGCTTTGGGCTAGTCTAGTGTTTGGGTTGTTTAGGTATTGGGCTTGCTGATATGATTTGAGTTTATTATTTTTTGGCTTGTAACTATGGCCTGATGGACTTTTAATAATTTTTTGTTTTTATTTATAAAATTGGGCTGGGCAAATTGGGTATTACAGTTCCATTAGGTTTTCCTGATAAGGTTTTTAATGAGGTAGCATATTATACGTATTATAGATTCTCTACTCTTTTTCCTTCATTAGGTTTTTATCCCATAGGGTTTTTCCTAATAAGGTTTTAATGAGGCACATTATATACCAATGGACATTCAATGGGGAGTGTTATGAATATCTTATTAAGTGGATGTCCATCATGATCAAGATAAATTTTTGGTGTACTTTAAATTCTAATAGTTAATAGAATTAGATCTTTACTTCTTTTATACTTCTTATGCCTATAAATAGAGACTCTAATGAAGCATTGTAATCATCCCTTTCGTTCAATAAAGTATATCATCTATTGCTTTTATATTTTCTTTTATTCTTTATTCTCTCAATCTCTCTTTATTTATAACATAATTGTCTTTTTTTGTTACACAAAAGTAATATTTTCAGAATTGAACCGGTGGTTAAATTAATTAGACAATCGATTCATGTTTCAATCAGTTCATTCGGTTTAATTGAATAAATTTATTAAAGATATAAAAGAGGAAAAAAAAAGAAGGAAAAATTGGTTCACTCAACTTGATCGTCAATTCAATTGGTCTAATCGATTCAACTGATTCACGGTTAATCGATCTGATCCCTTATTTAGGACCTATACCCCGATCGACTCCCGAATCAACTGGTTGGTCTAATTCTAAAAACGATGCATAAAAATTATAATTATCAAGGTACTTGATTTTTATAAATATATAAAAGGATTAACAACAAAAATTCAATCCTAAAAAATAATATCTAATTTAGTAACACTTAATTTTTTTTAAATTTATCAATAGTACCTAACTTCCAAGGTATCTATACGACTCACTCCGTAATAAAACTATTAAAATACCCTCTCAAATGTAAATATATATATAAGGGTGTGTTTGTGTTTCTATATAATAAATTCATAAAAATTTGATTATAATAATATATGAACCTAAAATACCATACATGATAAATATTTAACTTTATTATTATAACCAAAGCATCAACTATTTTTATATAGATTTTAATAGATATATATATTTTAATTATTTTCACTCACGTGCCATTAATCTAGTTTATTATAGGTTTGAATGAGAAAGATTGAAAAATCAAAATTGATCTAAATTGTAATGTTTGAACGGTTTATGAAATACAAATTAAAAATTGTGGTTACTCAAACCAGATCAATTCTAGTTTTTATTTAATTTATAATTAAATCTAATTTTATGATATAAAAATAAAAAATATTTAAAATAGTCAAAATTATTTAAGAGTTTTGTATAAAAATATGTATTGATTATTGTTTATTTACTTGAAAAATTATTCTTTAAAATTTATCAAATAATATTAAAAATCATAAAAATAACTTTAATTTCTCAAAATAAGTCTAAAAATAAAAAGCTATATAAAAACTAAAAATCAAATCAAATTATAATGGTAAGTGAAAAATGTAAAAAATCCAATTAAACCTAATTAATATGTGATTGTCCCTCCCAATAATTTTGTCTTCAAGATTCGAGTTTAAGTCTTTTCCTTAATGTACCTTATCATCACACTCAACTAATTCTTAGTTAGCTTTTGATAATTTAAATTTAAGCAATTTGGAAAGAGTGGTTGTAGGCTTTAGGCTCCAAACTTGATGCCCAACTCAAATTGGGCTTTACCATGAAAGCCCAAAAGTTCCCCTTTTTTTAATTTAATTTTTAATCATTAACTAACAATTACTCCTTCCACCTACGATTCAAAGTTCATCTCCAAACCGCAAGTCTACTCGCTCTTGTTCTTTGGCTACTGAGGATCTGAGAAGCTTCGTCGCCAAATTTTACAGAGTAAGTGTTTTGGCATCTCACTGTCGCTTTTTCTTAATTTTTCTTTCCTATTAATTGTGTAGCTTTTTTTGCGTTCCAATCTTCCTTTTTCTGTTTATTTCAATCAGGTTCATTGAAACAAATTAGCTAGTTTCATGGGTTTGTCGTCTATTGGCACTGCTACTGAAGGCATGCAACTCTGCATATTTGATTTGAGAAGAGGCCAACACGAAGGGCAAGAACTTGATAAAATTTTATACTTCTTTCCTCCTGATTTGCCCTTTTCGACTCAACTCTCTGTGATTGGGCTCAGCGAAGGGCTTATTACATTCACGCGGTTAGTACTAAGGAACCCCTTTCGTGATCCATCGTGTTCAGTTTAAGATTAGAACAAAGTTTCTTTGTTTAGCTAGTTCTTTTTACAAAAAAATTCGAGTTTTTTCTGCAGAATTTTCTCTCCGGAGGCTGCTTGCGAGGTTATAGAGGCAGAGAGGCACTCTCATGTCTTTTACGAGGCAGAGCCAGATATTTGGATGGTTATGGTATGAATGTAGTTGTGACTATCTAGTGTGATATATATTTTTTCTATGTCCATTTGCTTCTGAATGATAATTTTAGGCATAGATGTACAAATGTTTGGTTATTGGTGTCAATAGATTGTCTTGAAATCTTGAAACCTTGTTTAGACATGTTCCGTTAATTACCAGCATTTTGTTGGAAAAAGAGTAAAGTACATATATCTTGGTCAATCTGTAAAAATTTTTTCCCTTGATGGGAAAGTCTGATGTCTGATATCTGCTATTTATTGTTATAGATAGTGGAGAAAAGTAAGGAGCCGGAAGCCATATGGCGGATTGATGCATTAAGAGAGGTTCTCAAGGAAATTCACTCTCTTTTCATGATGTTTCATGGATCTATTAGAGCTTTGCTTGACAAAGAACCTGGCGGAGGACTAACTCGTGCTCATTTATACCCTTTCATCATGGATTATCTAAGAGGTAAGTTATGAAATTTTATGTCTGCTTGAAACTTGTGCTAAGTTTATTGTTATTTTGTCTTTTATTCAAAATATTTCATTGCAAGTCACTAATTGTCAGCATGTCAAAAGCTGTCTCCCTTGGATGAGTGCTGCTGGGGTAATGCTGAAGTTGCTGTATCAAATGGCTTTATCTGGATTTGTGCTTCCAAGTCTTGCTGAAGTAGCTATATCTCATACCTTATGTATAACTTTTATTTTGAGGCAGATTTTCTGGTTGGGAAGAAACTCCTGTTGCCATCATTCCGTGACTGTTTAAAGGAACGAAGGACTGTACAGATGCTAACTGTAGGACGAGAGGCTGCAATTGAAGTTCAGGTTTGTGTTAAGAATTTGTGTGCATGCGTGTGTGTTTTGGCAGTTATCATGTGTAGTTGAATTGCCAAAATTCTTTCACATTTTCCATAATAAGTGGTTTAAAGTTCCTACCTCCGATGAAGAAACTTATATTATGGTAGTTTCGAGTTATGTACCCTTGGAACTAAAATACTAGTGACTGGATATTAGCATACTGAATAACTGATAATAGATAGTTTCTATGCTCGAATGAATCTGCTCTGCTTTATATTTGAAGTGATAATGTAGTTTGAATTTGAGGTCTGGTGCCATCATTACTCTGTATCTACTGAACCATCAAACGACATATTTCCACTTGTGTAAAAGTTTCCCATATATTGTTCCTATCGTAGATTTCTAAGTTCTTGCTATATAATTAGAGCAAAGTGACACTATATTATATATTGTCGTTGTTTGTAAATTGTCTAGATTTTTTCTCTTTTCAGTGGGCAAGTCAACGCAATCAAGCTCACCTGTAAGATCCAGAGACATGAGTCTTCTATTGAACACACTTTTTGATTTTTCTTCTTGACTATATATATAAGGTTTAGGATTTTCATAGGAAAAACTGGTAAAGGGAGTTTAATAAAGCATTAGATGCCTCTCTTAGATTTGCTTTCTTAATTTACCAGAATAAGAGATATGGCATTAATGAGTGAATCTAATTGAACAGTTCTCAGTGTTTGACCTTCTAAATAGTTGTTTGATTCTTCCAAAAATGAGTCTGGATAATCCTATTTGACCTTTTATACCAGATGCAAGAGTTGACAACACTGTTGCTTTCTACTGCAATTTTTAACCTGCTAACTTAAACTATTTTAAAACCGGAGATTAGAAACTTATAGAAAATCATTCATTGCTGCTTTGCTTGATTAAAACTTTATATAAGCATAGAAGATGAACAGTACCATATGCACCTTAAAATGAGAGTTGTTTGTAATTGTTATTTCTTTTAGTTTTAATGATTTCCTCTTGTTTTGGCAGACACTTGTCAGACTATTAGAATCTTCTGCTGGCAACGCACCATGCTCCTCGCTCATTTTATTTCAAGACTTGCTCGTGTCCACAACACTTTCTCCTGTATGGTCTGATCTTCAAAGCTGATGTAGCAGTTTTCTAGTTTCTCTCACCCGACTCAAATTTTATACTAAAATGACATTAATGTTTAATGGCTAAATAAATTTTCCTGGTCAACATTCTTACAGGAACCATTCCTGTTAGATTTTATTAAAACTAAATACTAATGCTTCTAATGATATTGTTGTCAGGAGGATACCGTAAACTTGTTCACGTATGCGGTTTTAAGGCTAACCCCACTTGCTCTATCCTCTGGAGCAAGGTCATGGTCCTATTTACGCAAGGGAAACACTTCATCACATGTTACTGCTGGATCTACCTTGGCCCCCTCTGGATCTGTTTCAGAACAATTTTATGGTTCACAAGATACTTCTCCTGCTGGAGATAATAGATACCGTGTTATAAGGCCCTTGCAGCATGACAAGTGGTCCAAAGGGAAGGATGGTTTTCTTATCACTGATATTTGGGGTGTGGATGTTGGTGGCTCAGATGTAACCACTCCAATAGTTTGGCTACAGCATACGGAGGAGAGGATGTATCTATGTGCTTATCAGTACAAAAGCCTTACGTTGATCCTTCTTATTCCTCTTTCTTCTATACTTAATGGGGAGCAAGGTGTTTCAACTGTGAAACAGCAACTTCTTGAAAATGTTGGTTCCTACATGTGCTATATATCATACTTAGCATAAGTATTTCCATTTATCAACCAGTTCATTCAAATACTTTTTATTTTAGTTTCACAAATTCTATGGTTTTTTCACAATGTATCCTCATAAGCTCGTAGCATGTCTAATTCATTTATTTCTTATATACTTGTCTTTCCCACTTCTCATCCTTCAAAATCTTTCTTTTGCATCTTAGAGCCCGTGCCCTTACATAGCCCATGGCCTAAGTCATTTCTGCTAGTCTAGATTGCTAACATACGAATTTCTTATGTCCGTCTTTTTGTCTTAAACCAATGGCACTATTTGGGTTTGATATAAGCATTATCTTTGTTTCTTTCCAAGTCCTTTTACCCTAATTTTGTTTCTAATCCATTCGTTTTGTTGCATGCAAAGTTTTGGCATCCACTTTTTTCAAATATTTTGGTGGTATGAACAAGGACTGGTGGTATAGACCTTTCAAAAACCTTTTGTCTTCTTGATAGATATAATAATATCTGAAATGATAACTCATGTTTAGGACATTTGAAATGTGCATGACTTAAGCATTAAAGCAAATTCCTAATAGACAATGATCCTTAATTATTAGATGCAATAATTATATCAAGTTTAGAAACAATATCTTTTCATAATTAGCTAGGCTGACAATCTCTTTAACTCTTAGGCCTCACTGAAGATTTTGAAAGTTGAAGAAAAGTTGTCAAAGGGATGGGGTGGAGAGAATGCTTATCATGTCAGTGGGTATCGCTACTTGATAGTGGATGGTAACAGAGACATATCCAGGGCTTCACCCCCAGCAAAGGTTACAACATTAACAAAGGTAAAACACAGAGCTGTTCTTTCAAATGGTTACAATATATTGTTTGCCTTAACCTGGAAAAAAGAAGAATGTGTAAGATCATTTCAGTGGTATAAGTTGTTTTGAATTAAACGTGTTAGCATTTGATGTGTCTTATAACCTGGCAATAATTGATTTCAAATTTCACTTTTAAATAATCTGTGAAAGATATGTCAACTGAGACCATGGTCTAATGGCAAAGGACTTCCGTTGAAATGAAGTCCTTGTTGGCATGAGGTCTTGGGTTTGATTCCTAGACACCCCTTAACCCCCTCCTCTTATCAAAATAATATGTGAACAATATTGTAGATAGGGGAGTATGTATGAGCTTGAATGCGTATCTTGATATATTAGAGGTCAATGTTGCGACTTTATTTTGCTTTGTTGCTTCCTAAAAACTGCAGGGTAAGTGCCCTATGTTCAAATAACCTAAGTACTAAGTATGATTTTACTATTCTTTTTCAGTTATTTCAGAGTAATAGCATTTTTGTTTAGATGATCATTTTAACGGTTGATAGCCTCTACAGTTCTATTTATCCATTCTGGTCAAATATAATTTCCAGTTGTCAATCAAATTTCATCTCAGAATAAATATAAGTTGTTATTGTTTCTGATGTTATCACGAAAGTAGAAGCCCTCATACCTTGTTGGAATCCATTGAGTCATCAAGATAAATTTTAAAGCCTCTGCTGGTTCTCTTTTTGTATTATAATGCAGGAATCTTTACTTGCCTTAAATAGGCTTAGAGAAGAAGTAGATGCTGAAAAGAGTCGATCAAAATGGGATAATCCAGGTCGTGACAAAGATTTGGAAGTGTCCATTAGAGCGAAAAATAATGCTTGGGCCATTGCTCGTATTACTGGAGGGAAGGAACTTTATATGGTTTTAGAGAAAGCTAATGAAACTCTCCTCTATGCGTCAGATGCTGTTGAGAAATTCAGTAACAGGTGAGGGATTATAGCTGTGGTTCTGCAGTTGTTTTTCTACAAGATTGGTGTTATCACTTTACTGTCCATTCCTCTCGATGATTACTTATTCCTCGTACTTTAGCTTTCTTCATGCATAAGAAAATCCTGAAATATTTTCATGCTTCTAGTTATTAATGGGTAGTATAAAGTTGTCTTTAATGATTTCTATCAAAATGAATTTTTACTTATCATGATTTATCAATGAGAAATCTGATGCTATGTTACTTGAGCTAAAGTGTTAGTGGGTATTTTCATTTTTTAAAAAAAGTTTTCCCATGTATTTGGAGGATCTTTAAAAGACCATATCGCCATTACCCATGTTGGGATATGGGTATTTCAAGAAAACAAAGAGTCGGGGAGCAACTTAGATCCTTTGTCTTGTTTCTTGTTTATTATTGACTAAAACCAAAGTCCATATTATTTGAAGCAAACTTCTTCCTCAACATCTGATTTTACGTGTCGTGTTTTGTGAATTTTGCAGATATTGCAGTGGAGCATTTTCTTTGGACTAGTTAAAAAGTGTCGAGGCAACTGTATTAGTATAGCTATAATGAAATATTTATGTGCTGTATAAACGTTTCTTTCACTAGCTTTGGCAACCCTAGCAGATGTTACAAGGTTTGCTCAGTTTTCACTACTGATTTTTGTGGCAAAAAATACAAAAATAAAGCTAATCATCTATCAGTTGCATGCAAAAAATGCAATTGGTGAGTTGATGCATGTAATGCAAGGTTGTTTATTGATTTATTTATTTTTCTGGAGTACCTTCATTTGTGTTCTTTAGACCTAAGTTTCTTATGAAGTGTTGGTTTTTTAGTCTGTACCAGACAAAATGGGGCATGTAGCTGGTGAATGTAGGTAAAGGTATGAGCTGAGCAATATGATCGTCTCATACCTGCTTTTGGGATATATGTTGAAAAATTAATCTCTTCCTTGTTTGTTTTGCCGAATGAAAATGCTTCATTATCATAAAGCTAAAGTAGATTTTGCCGTGTCCATGGATTCGAATACATGCGATTTTTGTAGAAC
Organism: Gossypium raimondii; assembly: GCF_025698545.1. Classification (NCBI taxonomy): domain Eukaryota; kingdom Viridiplantae; phylum Streptophyta; class Magnoliopsida; order Malvales; family Malvaceae; genus Gossypium; species Gossypium raimondii. The sequence goes on along the minus strand of NC_068567.1, from coordinate 42,115,251 downwards.
TGAAATTTGAAAATGTAAATGTGCATAAAAATATTAATTCCTCCACCTTTAGTTGGCCCCACAAGCATGAACAAACAAAATATCAATTGAGATGATATTATAATTCAATTTAAAAATAGGTAGGGTAGTGGATTTTTTTCACTAATGAAAGAGGCACACGGAGAGTTTGTATCAAGCAAGTAACAAGTCGGTAGTGGGTGGTCATGTTGGGAAGTCAGATTTCATATCATGACTTAAAAGAAAAGCTCTCTCTTTTTCTCCCTTATTTTCTTTTCCTTTTCTGTTTTATTAAAACAACATCTATATCCAAACAAATCGAAATTTAAGAAAAAAAAATACAAATATGCAAAGGAAAAATATATAATTTAATTGAATTAAACTTACTCAAATTACTCTAAAAAATATTATCTTCTAGCAAAAACATATTTTATCTATTTGTTTCTATATAGAAAAATAGTTACTTGTATAGTTAGAAGCGTAATATTTGGGGGTCAGCTTTCACAGTAAACCCTGTCGCATGAGTCATACTCATGGCTGTAAAGGCTAGTGCAAAAAAGGGGCTTGTGCCATACACACGCCATTCAGCTTTCCCCCAACTTCAAAGCATTTAAATCTTCTTAATTTGTCGCATTTGCTGGAGGCCCGTGTCACCCATATGGCCTTTAATTTCAACTACTTCATATAATCAATTCTGTTTTGGTATTATCTGTATCCATCAAAATGTTCCATTTCGATAATAAATTAAAATAATAAATTTTATGTTTCTTTCTTATATAAATTTCTGTTGGTATTTATTATTTGGTGTGTATAGATTGATTTTGTCCACATCGATTGAAATATGCTGTACTAGTTGATAAAAATAATTTAAAAATAAAATTATGATTTTATTATTTATTTTAAATTTATTAAATTATGGATTGTTTTATATTTATGGTATGAGATGATATTATTATTTAATTTATGCAATAAATTTTCTCATTTATTTTTAATTGTTTATTAATGAGTTGTATTTGTGAAATTTATTAAATAATATTTTATATAATTGATTAGTATTTTATATTTAAAATTTATTTAATCTCATTATTTAATATTTATATATAATTTTATATACATATATTAAACATATATAATTAAAATAACTATAAATCTAATATTATACGCCGAAACATATCAATATCAATAAATATTAATATTGATACACTTGATACAATAGTACCTATCTTGGTGTTAGGAATTTGTAGGTTGAAAATTGAAATGACAAGCTGATAGGTTTACATTTATTTGTTCTATTCTGACGTTGATTTTGTTACTCTTTTTACAGTGCCAAAGATCCAAAAGGTATAACCGATGAAAATGATAAAATAATGCGTGATTTTAGGTAGGGTCATGATGCGAGGAAGAGAAAACTTTATATGTGGTATTGGCTTTAGAAGGTTAGATTTGGTTAATGTGGTAAGTAGGCCTAGAAACTATTGGTGGATCCCAAGTCATTCATACAACCCTTATTATTGACTAAATATTGCCACTCAACATTTTCTCTTGTTCAAGTTACTTTGAGGTTTTCTTCAAACTTTTTTAGGGTCTTTTTGGATGGATGTTTGCCTTCATTGCAAAGCGTTTAGCTTTTTTAGAGTAGTGACTTTGAGGCTTCCTCAGATAATGTAAACATGCAATATCAAATTGAAGTTGCGCTCCATCCCTTGAACAATGTTGCGGTAAGAAGAGGACCAGTCATCTATTTTGATCAAGAAAATCTCAACATCTTCAAAGCACATAGGAGTCACTCCCTGATCATTTTTTCATGACTTCAGACAATTTTCGATTTGGTTCTTGCAACGTAAAATAAATAACATTTGGCATCTTAGGGGAAGTGTTACTATGTGATATACTTGGAAATTGAGAGAAGAAAATAACAAGAGAATAAAGGAAAGAATGGAGAAGAGAGCATAAGAGAGATGAGAGAAATAGACTGGAAAATTGATTGCCAAATTTCATAACCTCCTCCCAATCCTGATTGGTGGGTAAATAGGAGAATAACGACTCACATACAACTGTTAACAAATCAGTTCAATACGCAAACGTATTGTTTTGTACCAGACAAACATCCCCACCAAAATGCCCCATTTTATTAAAAGTCATCTAAAACACAACATTTACAGATTAAACAAAATTAACGAAAATAAACAGAAATTCAAAATAGGTGATTGTTGTTTGATCGTTGTTGACTTTTCCTACTTGTTCCATAACAATTGCTCCCCTCTCGAATCGGATCCTTATCCTCAAGGATCAAAACCTAGATATTGTTGTTGAAGCTCTTGTAAGTTCTCCTAGGTTGAGTCCTTACGAAAAGTGTTGGCCCACTCAACTAAAACTTCAGTAGCAGCATAATCACCTTTCCTTACCATCCTTCTATTGAGAATTTTGACCGGTTCTTTGTTGAGTGCTCCATCAGTACCCACTAGAGGCAACAGAGGTGAAGTAAGAGCTTTGCTAATATGCTTTTTAAGCCGAGACACATGGAAAGTGGGATGAATCCGAGATCCTACTAGAAGGGCTAATTTGTATTTAATTGGTCCCACTTTAGCTTCTACCAAAAAGGGTCCAAAATACTTTGGGAAAAGCTTTTGATTCCTTAACGTCCTTATAGTGTGCTGTCTGTAAGGCTATAGGCTTAGGTATACCAAGTCACCAACAACAAATGCATGATCATACCTTTTCCTACTAGCTAGTTGTTTCATTCTTTTTTGAGACCTCTTGAGATGGAACTAGAGAAGCTTCCTGATTGCTTCTTGATTCTGAAGGCTACAATCAACTAATGCCACTAGCGAGGACCCAACTAGGTAGGGTAAATGAAGTGGAGGGCTTTGGCAATAGAGTGCCTTGTAGGGAGGAGTTTGTATTTTCGAGTGATGGGTGGTTATACCACTATTCTGCCAGAGGTAACCATAACAACCATTCATTAGGACACTCACCAACCATACATCTCAAATACCCCTCTAGACATCTATTTAATACTTTAGTTTGACCATTTGTTTGGGGGTGGTATGCTGGGAAATGTGCCCATATTGTAGTAAACATGTAATTGTTTTCTATGTATTTGAACGATGAATAGATAAAGTTAATTTCACATTTTACTGTTATATCTTTTGTGTTTTTTTCTTTCATGTTTTACATATATAGCAAAATTTGACAAACAAATATTAGCTCATTGAGTATCTAAGTTCAAACTGATGATAAGTGACACTATAAGAAAGTTTACATTGCGAGAAAGACAACTTATTTCAGTAGATAATCCAAATGAGTTCATCATCCAGTAAAAGATTCAAAGCGAGCATTTGATTCAAATACTTAGAATGATTATTATGTTGTCTACAATTCTAATTGGGGAGATAGTTAGTCTTGGCTATTGGAGCAATTGACTTCACAAGTAAGGTAATCTGGGTTAAAATTCACTAAGTTCATTTGAACTTACAAACATCTGTTTTAATGCAGGTCCTGATTAAAGTATTGGTACACTAGGAGGGATTAAGCTAGGAATGCACCAAGGTTGTAGTTTAAGTTGTGGTATTATGCATATATAGGGCAGCTTAGGAATATGGCGCTTAGTACACTATGCCATGAGAAGACCGTCTTTAACAAAGTTTTAAATTGTAACGTCATATACTGATTTTGAAAATCTAATGTGCTATTAAACATCCTCTTTTATTTTTAAGAATAATATAAAATGAAATAAGATATATGATTTAGAATACTTTTACGCTGGTTGTAAAATTTTTGCTAAGTGTTTATGTGTGGTAAAATTTTTGCTAAGTGTTTATGTGTGGTAACATCTGATATCTGGATTCGGTGATTCAGGTCCGGTAAAGGATGTTACAGACTTGTGGTAAAAAACTGTGTAATTTTTGTTTTTCATTTGTTTTCTAGAAATAGAATTATGGAAACCTTGACTTACAATTTTATTTTAATTACCCATCTCATTATATATTTGTTTTATAATTATTTATAATATTTATATTATGTTATATTATAAGTTTGATATATATATGTATGAGATGATCCATAGTTGATCAATTAAAAATAAGAAGTATGGTAATGAGAAAATACATGTGTTGTATTGTTCCATTCATTTCTTTAGGTTATTCGATTGTTGTGAGAAGTGTGGTAATTAAAAGGTGCATGTCTAAGATTGACTCTGACAAGGAAAGACTTAGGTTTTAAGTGGTCAAATATGACTCACCTCCCTTTTCTGGGACCCTACCTAGTGCACAGTTCATATTCATTTTTCAGTGTTTCTCTTAAAAGAAAAACCGTGGAGAATCAAAATTGTTTGTTTTTATGATTGATTGATTCTTGTGAATAAATGAATGTGAACATTATAAAATTTCCATAGCATGCTATGCATATATTGTAAGCATGTCATATAGATTAGGTAAGAATGCCACTAGAACTATTGTATGATCATTCTTGAAATTTGGGATAAAAACCTTGCATGTTTTTAAAATATTGAGTGGGAGAAAGTCCTTGAACAAGACTTACAACCTCCATTGATTGTCCTTGAGTGATAGCATGATAAAGTGTCGAGCTGGTTCCTACCCTAATCGTACCACAAGGTAAACTTTGTCATGCATGACTCTCAGTGATATTGTCCAAAGATGGCTCACAAATGAAAGCATGTTCATGATGAGTATTGAGTCAATGGTTACACACTCAAGATCGTCTATTATTAAATAGTTTCCTAAGAAACGATATTTAAGCTAGATATGATGGCCAAACGTTAAACGGTCATTGGTCTGTATGGAGTCTTGAGAATTAAGATTCACGAACTGATTGGATGTAATTCATGTTCTTGCCAGTTAACCATGGGAACCCAAAGCGACATGATTGATGAGTGTGAGAATGATCGTAGCAATAACAAAAATGTTTTTTAAGGTTTTAATACAAGATACATGCATCATACTACATTTTTGATATGTTATTGAAATGAAAATATTTGATTAATACAAAGATAGTAATTAATGAATCTTTATAATTAGTGAATCTTTATTGTTTTTCAGTTCAAATATGTCTCCTACTCTTATTAGCATTCTTACTTAGGATAAGTTGAATGGGGATAAGTTTTGAGAATGGAAATGGAACTTGCTAATAGTTCTTAGCTATGAGAAACACAAATTCGTCCTTGACGAACCTTACGCACCTAAAGCTCAGCCCAAAGCAAGAAATTGCTAGAGAGATTTTGACTCAATTGCTCAATGTTATATGTTAGCGAACATGAGTAGTGTGTTGCAAAAGCAACACGAGAATTTCCATACTACTAAAGAGATCATGAAAATTTTAGAGGATTTGCTCGGAGGCCAAGTCGCATTGGCTTGACAATCTACTATTACAAATTTGATGAACTCCCAATAGAAACCCAACACTCTAGTCAGAGAACATATGCTTAAGCTTATGGGATTCTTTGCGGAAGTGGAGGAAAATGGGGCTGAACTAGATGTGAGCACAGTAGAAACCAATGAGATCGCTAGCTTAAAGGCCACTTACAAATTGGGGAACAAGACGATTACCTTGACTCAGCTCATGAAGGAATTACAATCCTGTGAGTTGATGCTGAATGATGGTACGCCAGTTCAGGAGGAACTTAAGGCAAACTTAGTTGTGGGAGCCTCGTCCTCTAAAGGGAAGTAGAAAGCTAAGGGAAAGAAGAAACCTACTAAGTCTTCAGTTCCACCTTGTGTGGATAGGAAGAAGACTTGAAGTCTAAAAATCCTAAAAAGACATGTTTCTTCTGCAACAACAAAAAGCACTTCAGATCAAACTGTAAGGGGTATAAGGATCACCTAGCTAAAAAGGGAAAATGTATGTAATTCTTTGTGGTTAAAGCTTGTTTAGTGGAAGAATCAATTGTCAACTGGGTTATTAATTTTGGAGCCACTAACCATGTGTGTATTTCTTTACGAGGGTTCAATGAAACAAAAAGACTGTGTGAAAGGAGCCTTTTATTGCAAATCGGAGATGGGAACTATGTTTCAGTCAAAGCAGTAGGAGGAGTTATTTTACATTTTGATAATTTTAGGAAGATTTTTTTAAAGGACGTGTTTTATGTACCTCATTTTAAGAAGAACTTAATTTTCATAACATGTTTATTTAATGACAGTTATTCTATGACATTCAATAAAGGGATTGCTATTCACAAAAACTGTTCTTTGATCTATAATGGATGGATGGAAAACAATCTCTATTTTATCAAACCAAATAACTACTCGATGTTTCAAGCTAAAATGGTGAATAAGAAGCTTAAAAATTCTCACTCTAATGAAGGGGTACCTATGGCACTTAAGGCTTGGTCATATTAATCAAGAAAGAATCACTAGACTCGTGAAAGAAGGCCCCTTAAGTATGCTTAAGGAACTTAGTCTTCCATAATGTGAATCTTTTTTAAAAGGTAAAATGACTAAGAGGTCTTTTAATGCAAAAGATACAAGGGCCAACGAACCTTTAGAACTTGTGCACACTGATGTATGCGGTTCCATGAGCAATAGTGCCCAAAGAGGTTAAGATTATTACGTGACTTTCATCGACGACTATTTTCAATATGGGTATGTGTATTTAATACACCACAAAAGCAAAACCTTTGATAATTTTTGAGACTTTCATGCATAAGTAGAAAAGAAATTAGGTTTATCCATAAAGAATCTTTGGTCTGATGAGGTGGGGAATACTTGTCCGGTGACTTTTTAGGATTCTTCATAGAGAATGAGATTTTATCCCAGTTTACTGCATCGAACACTCCATAGCAGAATGACATAGCTGAGAGAAGGAACAAAACCTTGCTTGACATGATTTGTTCAATGTTAAGCTATTCACAACTCCCTACTTCCTTCTGGGATATGTGATACAAACGTCTTGCTATATTCTGAATGATGTGCCAACCAAGTCTGCTTGTAAGACACCTTATGAACTGTGGTATGGAAAGAAACCCACTCTAAATAATTTTAGAATATTGGGTTGTCTATCACACGTTCTAGATAAGGATGCAAAGAAGTTGGATGCATGGATAAGATTGTGGATGTTTGTAAGATATCCAAAAGGAACAAAGGGTGAATTATTCTTCAATCTGAAAGATAATACTATTAAAGTTTCTACTCATGCTACTTTCATTGAGGAAAGTTACATGGATAACATTAAGCCTCAAAGTAAAGTAGTACTCGAGGAACTTTCGGGAGTTCTAGAAGAACCACCAATTTCAATTCTTGAGAAAGTTGTGGAAAGACTTGCAAACGTTTAAACGATCAACAACATAGGGGAATCTGTCATAGTGGGAGAGTATCTAAGAAATCAGACTTCTTCATCTATGATGGTAGTATTTATAATAAGGAAGCCAATCATGAGGATAATGATCCACTCACTTACGAAAAGGCTATGTAGAACGTCGATTCCAAGCTCTGAAAACAGGCCATGGATGTCAAGATGGATCCTATAAAATCTAATACCGTGTTAGAACTTGTAAACTTATAGGTTAGGATTAAACCCATAGGGTGTAAGTGGATCTATATGAAGAAGAGAAATACGGAAGGGAAATTTGAAACATATACAGCTAGAGACTTGTAGGAAAAGGCTAAACACAGAAAGAATGCATCGATTATGATGAGACCTTCTCTCCAGTAGCCATACTCAAGTCCATCCGCATACTCTTATTCATTGTTGCTGCTCTCAATTATGAGATCTAGCAAATGGATGTGAAGACAACATTCTTGAATGGCTATCTTAATGAGACCATTTAAATGGCTCAACCCATCGGATATGTTGTCAAAGGAAAGGAGCAGGAAGTTTGCAAACTGCTAAGATCCATTTGTAGATTTAAGTAGGCATCCCGCTCATGGAATAAAAGATTTGATCAAACGATCATGACTTTTTGGTTTGAGAAAAATGTTGATGAACCTTGTGTTTATAAGCATATAAAGGAAGAAAAGGTGGACTTCCTCATTTTTTTATGTCGATGATATTCTACTTATCATAAATGATGTAAGGGAATTTTTATCGGTTAAATTGTGGTTAGCTCAACAGTTTAGCATGAATGAATTAGGTGAAGGTAGTTATATTCTTTGAATATGAATCTTTAAGGATTGAAAGAATGAAACGATAGCTCTATCACAAGCTTCATACATCGATAAGGTACTGGAACAATCTACAATGACCGATACGAAGTTAAGTGCTTAGTCGACTGCATCGAGAATTCATCTTTCTTTGGATGTCTGTCCTAAGACAGCAGAAGAAAGAGAACATATGATTAAGGTTCCATATGCTTCGATAGTTGGAAGCCTTATGTATGTTATGCTTTACACACGTCCAAATATCTATTTAGTTGAAGGAACAATAGATGTGGTGAAAGAAACTTTTGTATATAACCTTGAGGATTCGTTTGATAAGAATCTTGTAACTAGGAGTTTTAACAAACGTGTCAAGGATATGTGAATACGAAACATGATACATTTACTTTACCAGGGCAAGTGGGAGATTGTTGGGAAATATGACCATATTGTAGTAAACATGTAATTGTTTTCTATGTATTTGAATGATGAATAAATAAAGTTAATTTCACATTTCACTGTTATATCTTTTCTGTTTTTGTCTTTCATGTATTGCATATATAGTGAAATCGGGACAAGCAAATATTAGTTCATTAATTGTCTAAGTTCAAACTGATGATAACTGGCACTATAAAATGTTTACATTGTAAGAAAGACAACTTACTTCAGTAGACAATCTAAATGAGTTCGTAAATCAATGTGAACATTTGATTCAAATAATCAAAAATATTATTATGTCACCTACAATTCCAATTGGGGAGATGACTAGTCTTGGCTATTAGAGCAGTTGATTCTAAGGGTAGAGACATAGATGTATTCATTGAAAGAGTGATACATTGGACTTGACCCAAGATTAATTAATTCTGAATCCATTTTTGAATTAATTCACTTGTGATGTTTATGGTGTGATTTGCCTAAAATCCTAAGTTAATCACTAACCATGTGTATGTAACTCATATGCTTTGATATAAGTGGAGGCTTATGCTTTAAAGATGATCGAGCCCATAGCTGATATGTTGGGTACATGACTTGTGTATGGCATGAATTTACTAGCAACAATTGAATTCATAGCTCGATTAAAGAGTTAACGATATCCTCTCATTGGCATTGTGTGTAACAACCCGTTTTTTGTGAAATCAGAATAGTGGTTTTGGGACCACAAATTTGAAGTCAAAAAATTTTATTTTATTATTATTTTATTTCCTACATCATGATGGTAATACCATATAAAAATTTCTTTAAGAGATTTTACCGTTTACATGCTCAATTTTATAAAAAAAGACTAAATTACGTAAAGTGTAAAAGTTGAGTTCTAATAGCTAAAGGTATTAAATAGCTATAGAACTTTAAAGTGGAAGTCCTTATATGGTAATTAGACCAAAAATGTGTTAGTGGATGAGTATGGTTTGGCATTATTGAAATTTTGATTAATTTTTAAGGTTAATTAAGTAAGTAGTAAATAATGTTAATATTAAATAAAACAAAAGTTAAAGTTATCATCTTTAACCTTTGTTCAATCGAAACTACAAAGAGAAAAAGAACCATGAAAGCTTAAAATTAGGCCATCCTTGTTTGCTTGATTAGGTATGCATTTTAGTCCTGCTTTTATTGATTTCTACGTTTTTGGGATCGTTATAGCTTAATTTAGCTAGCCCGGGGACTAATTTGTGAAATTGTTAAACTGTTAGGGTTTTTCCATTAATGAATATACATGAGTTTTGATGTTTGATGATAGAAAATGAATGGTTGTTGTTAGATACACAACTTTTGTAAAGGGATTTTTGGTGAAATTGTCAAATAGGGACTAAATTGAAAAATAGAAAATTTACATGCTGAATTTGTGAAATAAAAGAAATATAGGGCATGCTAGGGACCTAATTGATATTCGGCTATATTGGGTTGTGGTGGAATTTCATGAATTTCTATTTTTATGATCTAGGGACTAAATTGCAAAGAAATTAAAAGTATAGGGGTAAAATGGTAATTTTGCGAACATATGATTTTGGGCTAAATTGAATGAATTATATATTAAATTGAGTTAAATTTATCCGTATAGATCAAGATAGACCTCCTACAGTTTTAGATCGGGGTAAAGAGAGTCTCGGATTAATCGCCTTAGTATCTTCGTATACTCGTCGAGGTAAGTTCGTGTAATTAAATCGTGTTTTTATGTTTTTAATTGAATTATACATGTGTTGTGAAATGTCATACATATATATCCATTGCATATCCTACGCTGTACAACAATTACCGAGCCCCATTTGAACCTTAGGAATATGTAGGATACAAATGACATGTCATTAGGGTTTACATGATTTAGGTGCTGGTCTTGAATGTCCTACCGTTAGCTGAGGTCTGACATGTGTTGCAGATACTCCACAACTTGTGTGAGTAGCATCGTGTAGCTATGTTCCAACCCACATCTCGTGAGAGCATACTGATTTATAGCTCGTGTGAGCATACCGATTTACAACTCGTGAGAGCATATCGTTTTATAACTTGTGTGAGCATACATGTACATGATTTAACGGATTAAAATTATATGATTTAGCGCACTATGTGTGAGCTATCCCTGGTATCCAATGGTATTCTAAATGGTTCAATGGGCAATATTCTGATACGAAATGGTAAGAGTTCAATACAGACTATTACAGGGACATATGAATTACATGGAAATATTGTTACATGGTTTATGAAAAATTGAATTGGATGGTACATGTATATGAAACTTAATCAATTGTTGTGCTCATCCATGATTATTGGTTTATATATGTATTTATATGGCTAACATGGTTGATGTATATGTGCTTAGACATTTGGCCAAATTATGTTGGGATATGCTATGTTTACTTACCTATTATGTGACTAAATGGTAAGTTATGTTCTATGTTATACGAACTTACTAAGCTTATTTGCTTACTCTGTGTTATTTTTCATGTCTTATAGCGAACCGAAAGCTCGTTCGGGTTGGAAGCTTGTTAGAGTTATATTATACTATCTATCAGCTCTTTTGGTACATTCGGTTGTTTTAATGTTGGTTTAATGGCATGTACAGGTATTTTGGCTAGTGTTGGCCATGTGTTTTGGTTGTTGAAATAGCCATTTGCTTAGGCTTGTGATTTGGCACTTTGATGATGAGATGAACTTAGTTTTTGGCATGTAAATATTAACATTAAAATGGTTGATGAATTGCTTGATATGGTTGAATGATAGTTAAGTATGCATAATGTATAAGTCTTGTAACTTGTTATGAAAGGCATATATGTCTATTAATGTTAGTGATTGAATATCATACTTGGTACTATTTGATAGGTTATGGTAAGCTAATTCAATAGTTTGAATTGATACAATCTTGATTGGAAGTTAATTGATTAATTTGGCCAAATGGATTACATGATTTTACATGTTTATATTTTGTCATTTGAAGTGTCTAAGGGCACATTGGTTGTATGAAATTATACCTATGTATATGACTTTATTATGCATGATTTTGGTGCATTGTTTTGGCTTGTGCATATATGCATTTTTGGTTGTAGGTTCATGACAAGTTGGGTGAGAAAAATGGCTTGTAGAATGGCCTATTTTCGTCCATACGGGCAGAGACACGGGCGTGTGTGTCAGCTGTGTGTGATACACGGCTAGGTGACATGACCATGTGTCCCCTGTAGCTTTCAAAGGGTTGCAAGTTAGGCTGTTACATAGCTTAGCACACGGCTTGGCACCCGGGCGTATGGCTTGGCCGTGTGACCCAAGTCAGTGAGTTACATGGGCATGGACACGGGCTGGGACACGGTTGTGTGTCCCTACTTCGAATGCCCACACGACTGCTTCTAATGCGTATTTAGGGCCTTGAGGGCTCGTATAAAGGACAATATGTATGTTTTGAACTGGTTTTAATATGCTTATTGATATGGTTTGAAAATTTTGAAAATTATGTTCGTTTAATTTGAAAACTCCGGTAATGCTCCGTAACCCTATTCCGGTGACGGATACGGGTTAGGGGTGTTACATTGTGTGGGTTTATAAATATGGAACATGGCCACGGGTTGCTTGGTCTCGAACAAGCAATTTATCATAGTCATGTTTTGACAATGATCATATTAATCATTAAGAAGACACAATGGTGACAATGAGATAAAATGGGATAGTATTGAGTAAATGGATTTAACTTAAAATAATCAAGGATATCATATGAGGTTAACACACACATGACGAGGTCATTGGGCAAGACAGTTGGATGAATTGTTTTCATAAAGAGTATTTAACAATGAGTTTTCAATCATGGTACTCCTTGTGGAGTAACTCGATGATTAAGTAAATTGTAAATTATCAGAACGATACTTCTGGAAATAATTGCAATTACTCGAGCCTAAATATATATGCTCGATTGGTCCCTTCGTTAGCTCAACAAAAGCTTGATCGGATTGCATTTGACTCAAAAGAAAATTCTATGACTTTTGAAATAATTTAATTGAGTTGATTTATTCAATGTGGAAATAAATTAGGCGTTCGTGAGAATTGTTCAACTAGAAAATTTGATTGAAGAATTTTCTAGAAAAATTAATTTGGAAAATCTTAGTGATTTTTTGGAAAATTAATTTTGATCAAGTAAAATTAAATTAATAATTAAGATTAATATGATATTTTTGGAAACTAACTTTGAAGTCAGACAATTGGTTCAATGGGTAATTAAACTTAAAAATTGGACCTGAGATAAAAAAATTGGGCCTAAGAACCCAAAACCGAGATTGAGACCCAAAAGCTGGTTGAAACGGGCCTGGTTTGTGAAATCGTGTAACACCCATTAGTCTATCAAGAAAATGTGGCATATAACATTTAGCTAGACATACCGCCCAATGGGCTGGGGCATTACCAGAGGATTCAATCCTTTTTTACTTAACTTAAATTTTTAGAAAACAATTATGAAGATTTACCTTTTAGTTAAAAGTCATTATTTTTCTTTCATTTTATAACACATCCTTCAAGAAAATAATAGGAATTGTAAAAAAAAAAATCTATGATCCGACCAGTACCCAATTTTGGCATTTACATATAACTGGTAAGTTCATAAATAACAAATCAAGGAAATTAGGCATACACTTTTTGGGAAAAAAGGGCAATTCTTTTCAAAATAGAGATAGTGTAAGTGACAGGGATAATTACATATGTTGAATACAAAACAAATCTATACGTCACCCACCAAAATAGCCATGCATGATACAAAAATAAATAAGTGGCTCACTCGCCAGCGCAGCTCTTGTGTAGTTCCCTTCAACTGAATATTCTTCTACTATCAAAATGCATGAGAAGGAAAAAGTAACGGAGTAAGTTAGTTTCAACTTATGAGTTCCAAAATAAACACAAATAATTTACAAGAATGCTGATAAGTAACAAGTGTCAATAACCACAAGAAAGAAATATAGACCTTTTCGTGAGACTTTGTCATATAGACACAATACGCCAATTGAAACATAACTCATACAATATATGGGCAGTCACTATCTGCCAACTTAAACATACCTCGCACAATCATGCATGATTACAAAGAGCCCTTCCTTGTGCCAGTCTCGGACCCATATTTCAGAAGTAAGAATCACATATAAGTCATGTTCATATTCCTTCCATAACTCCATGCATCACTCTTGTTAAGTTAATCACATGTTCTCATGATCTGTCGGTCTGGTTTGCAATACAACTGCCATACTGGAGGCATCACAAACAAATCTCCTTTCCATATGTTCATATATCACAAATTATTTGGTACTAGGCTGTGTAACAAGGAGGGTGTTTTAACATCAACAATGGCCATAATCACTCATACAACACTGATTATTACACACACCCGTCCAGACACAATGCATCAATCCACTTACCGTACACAACACACATATCATGGAAGTGTCACAACTCAAAGGAAGTAAGAAGGAACTCACCAGTAAACTCCAGAATAGAATCTACTCAGCTGGTCCTTTGCCTTGATTGCTCAGACCTTCACTAGCTCCTTGAGCTAAATAAGAAAGAATTATACCCATCAGATCATTTATCTACTAAAATTTAACATACATGCATGAATCGTTTGCATGCAAACCATAATCAAGAAGTCTCTTTCCTTTCAAATTATTTCTAAAAAAGTCTATACATGCAAAAATGTAAATCCCCCTCGATATCAACCTAAGGGTTTTCTAGAATTTACCAGTAAGCTGGTACTTAACAATGGAGTCTTGACTAGCTACTAGAAACCTTCCTTATCTTCTCTAATAAGGAACAGAGTGTTGGAAAAATCCTAGTGTGAAAATGATTTTCTTACACAGCGAAAAATTAAAATTTTGGGTGGGCATCTTTTTGTTCAGCAAAATCAGTGTTAAAAACACTTCCGCCAGGTTGGAAGAACTTAGGCCTACGAGAGACCCTCCTACTGCGACAAGTCTCCCTGTACTGCTAATTGTTTGTAGGTTTGCTTTTAGGAGTTAGTTTTGGAGTCGTTTCCGTAGGGTTTTTTATATTTCCCTAAAGATTTTCGAGTACCTCTTTACTCTAAGGTTTGAAGTCATTCATGTAACTTTCTTCAAGGAAAGTAACATGAATTGAGACTATAACAATTTTCTCTTTCGGGTTATAAAACAAGACACCATTTATTCCCTTTGATATCCAACAAACATGTACAATTTAGTCTGTGAGTCCAACTTCCTCGCATCTTTATCCAATACGTGGGCTGGCCTCCCCAAACTCTAAAACTATTAAGATTTGGCTTCCTGCCATGCCACAATTTATATGGGGTTTTTAATGCTGCCTTAGTTGGCACATCGAATGTACCATGTTTAAAAACGTTCAATTTCTTCTCTGTGCCACACCATTCTATTGTGGAGTGCTAACCACCTCTGGACATAATACCGTCTAGAGTGTGAATACTGCAATAAAAGATAGAAATATGTGGCAGTATCTGCAAGCATACAGGTCGAGTTGTAATATAGTTTTACAACAAAATAGGTGAATACTCTGAGGATTTTACCCTAGGGAGTCGAGAGCTAGATCAATTCTAACCTAGACACTAAAAGATCTAATTAGTACTTTAAATTAGTTATAGTACAAGAACATAATCTAATGGTTTTTAGGGTTTTTATAATGATAAAATGAAAAAATAAAAAAAATCAAGAGATAGAAGAGTAGAATGAATCAAATCTTGATTATGTGTGATTAGCTCACTTCAGTAATCCCCATCAACTGTCGTTTCGAGTTCCTCGTCAATCAACTAGCCACTACCCTAGTAGTATCTTTTGATCTTCTACTAACATAACGAGTCAGTAAGGACTACTGATCTTCTGACCTCACTGTCTAGATTGGCTTGGGGAGAAGGTATTCACGGATGGGCCATACCAATTTTAGGTTAATTCCCACCTTGATGACTTCCTGAGGTTGTTAGGCCTAGGGTTTGTTTCACGTTCTTTCTTTCCCAAACAGCTGAACCATTGAGTAACCCTAGAAAACAATTAATAGATCATACCTCCACTCACTAATCCCCCATAGGAGTACTAGTTTCTCATGGCTTTCATAAACAATATGGAGTTTATGTAAATAGAAAAATGATAAATGGACTAAAGTGTAGAGTTTAAGAAAACTCCTGATTTGTATTAAAGATGGAAAATGAATCCACAGAGTTTGATGATCTCTACAAATCAGATCTCTTGACAAAGAACACTTGGAAATAAATTCTAAAAACATAAGAAAGAAAGAAAACTAAACTAAGTTTAAAAGAGAGAATCTAGTCTAAATGAATAGTGAATATAACATGTGCCAAAGGAACCTATTTATAAATTCTAAGTGGTTGTCGTCCTTAACCCTAGGTTAGCCAACGTTCTCAAGCTTTAAGTTTGATTGTGTAGACCAAAACACCCTTATTTCTTATTTAATTTCCTTTGTAGAGACGATGTCGTGATGCACCAGGACTTGTGTCGCGACATGGCAGTAAGTGTACTCCTCTTAGGATATCTTCAGGGGTATGTTGCAACACCCTAAGGCTGTGTCGTGACATTGATGGTAATCTTGAGATTTCTCCATTTTGCTCCCCATGCTGCGACATCGATCATCCCATGTTGTGACGTAGTTACCAGTATCCGTTTAGTATTCCTTCTAAAAGTCTCCTGCACACTCACAAAGTGCATTAGCTCACCCTTAGCCCTCATTCAGCCTTTAAGGTCAATAAAAGACTCAATTTGCACATTTTATTAACTTATTAAAAACTTAAGAAAACATAATTCAGACCTACTAAAAATGCTTGGTTTCAAGCTCCTAAAGTGAAATAATCAGTTTATCTGCTACATCGGATTATGACAGATCAAACTCCCCTACACTTAAGTCATTACTTATCCTCAAGCAACATGAACAAAAACAAGAAATAAAAATGATCACCCTTGAGCAAATATGATACAAATATTGACTTTGGAGCACATGAATTAAGCATTCTACATTCACTCACAACTTTAACATGATTAATACTTGATTTACCAATTTTGACCACAAATATCTAAGTTCAATATGTTACAAAGTATACAAGCATTATGGGTCCCACTTGTAGGGATCCATCAATAAATCATAAAAGTACTTTGGTCATCGGAGAAAAATACAAGTAGTCATTTATGCATATGTTTAGTATAATGTCCATTCGTGAATAAAGATATTTAGGACATGTATGGAATTCAAAGATAGTAAGCATCAAGAGGGTTACAACCACAAAATAGTTTGGCACATCGTATTGGTCCTTATTCTTCTCCGCTTAGTGACCCTTACCCGCTCACCGTCTTATTTCTCCTTCTTTCACTTTCATTGTCTTTGCATATAAAGGAAATCATAGCATGACATAGCAACTATGGCTAGCCTACAAGTTTATCTTTCTTTTGTGACTTTGTGACTTTCTTTTTCAGCTCATCTCACTCAAGAATGCTTTTTATTTTTTGTGAACTTTTTCTACTCGTATTACTTTTGCATTTTGAATTTTTTACTTTTGTTTTGCGCTTTCAGGCTAACCTATAGTTCCCATATCACACCAATATTTCCTATTTCACTCTATTTTTTTACAAACTTCCATTGTGATATATCTACTTAACCCTCAATACGTATGGCCAGACATTTATAGTTGTGCAGTGCAGGACCAAAGAAAAATGGCAAATACAAATTATCGTTTTTAGGCTTAGGGTTTGTAATGAGGTTCATCAAGAATTGTCAATAGGCTCAACAATCGGTGCTAATGGTGAATGATGAATAGGTCAGATTTTTGGCTTTGGATGTGTTCCAAATAATAACTTAGGTCATCTCTTAATAACTCAATATGCACAAATTTAATCCACCAAACAAACTCACATTCAACCATTTATCATTCATACTAACATGCATGTTTTCTTGCATTTTCTATATCATTTGGTGCAATTGATTGCTTACTACATATTTACAGTGTAACATATAGAACTTAGTAGTCTAATCATAAAAAAATTAAAATCATCTACCATCATGCCAAATTTATTTGTAAACACAAGCGACCTATGTACATGCTCCTAGCCAATCACTTATATTTCTACAAGCTCAAGCACTCAAAGGACAAGAAAAGTAAAAAAAGAAACGTAAAATTTTTTAAAACAAACCTTCTATGTTACCTCTCGCACTTTAGTTGACAAATTGTTGTCAATGTGCAACCCATAAAAAGATAAGGAAAGAAGTTACCCGATTGATTGTGGTCGCTACAACTGCTAATTATGGGTGCTTCCTCCTTTGATCGCGTAAAACTTGAATTGTTTCTGTCTCCTTCATGTTGGGTTCCTACATAGAAAACTTAAAAAAAATGCAATAGAACTAAAAATCTACTTATTAATCCTATTCCTACGAAGTCCAAATCAGAATCATCCAAAAATTAATACGAACAAAATTTAGAAAAATGTTCAATCATCCTCCTCAAAATCCATTTCCTTGCTTCCATCCTCCTCCTCATCCTCTCTATCTTCTTCCTTTTCACTTTCATTCACATCTTCTTCTTGTTCCATCTCTATTGGCCTGAACATGTCTGGTGTATAATTGGGGACCTGGATGTTGTTTTGCCTAGCAAATTCTTGGAAGATCGACCCCAATTCTTGCATCCACCGTATCATCCAATCTAGATTTGGATGACTAATTTCGCCAAATTCTTGTTGAACTTGTGTCAACTTTTGTAATGAAGTTGGTGTAGCCGTTGCGTCTTGTTGCCGCTTATTCAGTCTTTTATTTGTTTTGCTCCCAAATACTTAAGGAAGGTTTCAACGACTGCTCAGTGGATGTCATAGCTACGCCCACCCTTTTGCATAAGGCCGTGAATAGATGGGGAACGAAAACTCCCACCTTTTAGTCACTAATGCATCTCTTCATGTTCTGGTGGATCCATTTGCCGATACAGACTTACTTTTTTTGCAAGATTGCATACAATAAAACCGCTCTAAATGCATTAACATTAGAAACATTTAAAGTAGATACTATTCATGTGCACAAAAATTGAATCCACATTTTAGCCTCTAGAAACATAATAGCTTGATGAAAGGACATGGGAAGATTGGTACCTAAGCGATATTTCCATTCACCCCTTCCTTCAGTTAAAAATTTTATAATGTTATCCATATCTATGTCCCCAAAATATTCTAAATTAGTTTCATCAATAAAATCATTCTCATAGTATGGAGCATTATAAAAATCACAAATAATTTAATGGGTTACTCGCACCTCTTTCTCTTTCATAAGTATCGATTCCTACATATGACTTTCACTACTCCTAGACTCTTAGTCCCGTAATGATGCATAAAATTCTTGAACAACAGGGACTACAACATTATCTTTAGTGATTGTCTAAAAATGTTCCCACATATGAGATGTGACTGAAGGCCATATTTCCTTACACAAAATCATGGATGGATCAATTTCACTCTCTTGAATGAATGTTTTTCCTTGAAGTTTATTAAAATATTTTTCAACATTCAGATTTGTGAAAATAGAGGAATTTTGACACATCGATGGCTCCGTTTCCATATTTTGCCTAACTTTTCTAGGAGGCATGACGTTTTAATTCAACAAACTAATGATGTACTAAGCAAACAAAGTCAATGGAACAATAAAAGTTGAGTTTAGGAACCCTTAACCTCAGATATATTGTTGGATTCCTCGTCATGCTTTGTTTGCTCATCATTTCTTGGAGTGGTTCTGTTCTTGCCTTTCACAAGTAAAATTAAAAGAAGAAATACTTGAAAAAAATCAAAAAGCAAAAGCAAAAGATGAGCTTTTAGGGGATTTTGAGAGTTCTAAAAAATTAAAAGGGGTAAAGTGTGTTTAAATAGGAGTCAAATATGTTTTTTAGGTTAAGAAATAGGTATTTTGGAGGTCTAAAATATTTTACATTAGGGGGTAAGAAATAGGTATTTTGGAGGTCTAAAATATTTTACATTAGGGGGTAGGCCGTTGGATGCACGAATGGGTCAGGTCAACCCTGTAAAAAATTACAGTGATGTCGTGACACAGGGTTTCCATGTTGTGAGATCCTTGGCAGCTTACCGTTGTTGCGACACACTTTCAGTTTGGAAATTTGGGGAGACTGTCCTCCATGTAGTGACGTCGGGTTGGTTTCTTCAGTTCCTTCATTCTACACAAAGCGTTGTGATACAAGCTTGTCATGTCGTAAAAACGACTCTGTGTCAGCCCATATGTCCATCTTTGAGATGTCTCGGTCTTTAATGAAAATATATCAAATAAAAGTTAACAACTACACTCTATGGTTAGCTAAATATTCAATAATTTACAATAGTTAAGCAGTTGAAATATTTTTTAAGTTTTACTGCCGGATTCATCCAACAGTATCACCAGTTCACTGATGGATGATTTTTCCGTTCTGTCAGTATTAGTCCATCTCCATCGTGCCATTCCACCTATGCCCGGTTGTCCCTTTCCTTAAACCTGTTTATCCTTTCTGCATGCATAAAAGGAAGCATGTCCCTTGACTCGAGAATGTTAGAAACAAATAATTTTATGCATTGCTCCCCTAACTTCCTCCTACCTTCCTCTCTTGGTTGATGGCCACATTTAAAAGTTTCAGTCTCATTGATTTTCATAGTTAATTCATTTTTCTCTAAATCAATGGTGGACCTAGAAGTGTCCAGGAAAGGTTTACCTAACAAGACCAGTTTCTCACGATCTTCTTCAAAATCAAGCACCACAAAATCTGCTGGAATAATGAAACTATGCACTTTGACTAACACATCCTCTAATACACGTTTTGGATGAACAGAAGATCTGTCGGCCAAATGTAGCGTTATATGCGTAATTTTAAGATCCCCTAACCCGAGTTTTTCAAAAATAGATAAAGCTATCAAATTAATACTAGTTCCTAAATCACATAGAGCTCTATTAAAATAAATGCTCCCTATCTCTATGGGAATAGTAAAACTTCCCGGGTCTTTTAATTTTTGGGGAACCCTTCTTGAGATAATAGCACTACAGGAAACGCTTATACTAACTTGTTCAACTACCTTAATTTTCCTACAACTAGACATAATTTCCTTTAAAAACTTATCATACATAGGAACTTTCTCAATTTATTGAATTAAGGGTAGGTTAACATTTAATGTTTTAAACAAGTTCAGGAAACTTACAAATTCATCCTCATCCCTCTTTTGTTTTTCCTCTAGTGTTGAAGGGAATAGGAATTGTGCATCGGTAGAATCTTTAGTTATTTCCTTCTCTGTCTCCGCTACCGGTGTGGTTACCTCCTCTGGCTCTGGCTCATCTCCAGCCTCTAGGGATTTCCCTTGAGTATCATCATTGTTCTTCGCAATTTTCTTCGTAGTAGTGGTTTTGGGGCTACTCAGGACTTTGCCTGACTGGAGCGCAATCTCTTTCATGTGCTCCTTACCTTCCCTCCGTGGATTGTCTTCTATATTGCTAGGAATACCTTTGCCAATTTGTCTTTTGACATCACCCATCATGCTCATCAATTGACTCATTTGATCCTCGATTTTAGTCAATGTTCTTGTTGAATTGGTGCACTTAGACTGCACCTACTTAATATACATTCTCATTGAGTGCATTTATCCCTCGATTCTATCCAAACGTTGACCACATACAGTATGGTCACTTTGGTTGACCCTATCATGAGGTTTCTTCAAATAAGGAGGTTGATAATTAGTATTTTTAGCTTGGTTTAAACTGTTACCTCCTCCTCCATTTCCTCCCCATAACAGGTTTGGGTGATCCTTCTAGCCGAGATTATATGTATTTGAATAAGGGTTTCCACCCCTATTCCCGATGTAGTTTATATCCTTGGTGGGATTATTGATAAAATGGAAGAGTGGTTTGTCTCCTCCATGCATAGACGGTGTAGAAGCAAATTCGATACGATTGAGTCTATCTAGTATCTATTGATACTTGTCATCCTCTTGGATAGTTTTAACCATAGCAGGCTTCTGGCCACATTTGAATCGTTCAATTGGCCAGCAAAAGGAGTTTAATGCCATATTTTCAAAAATTTCGTATGCATCCTCGTACATTTTATTCATAAGGGCTCCTCCTGTTGCTCCATCTAATCTAGATTGGTGGTTCGCTTACAACACGTTATAAAATATCTGCAGTCGCATCCATTCAGAAATCCGTGGTGTGGGCATTTTTTAATCAACATTTTGAAACGTTCCCACACCTCATAGAAAATTTCTCCCTCAATCTATCTAAAGACAACAATCTCTCTTCTTAGTTGAACTGCTTTGCTAATCGGGAAGAACTTCTGTAAAAACATTCTAGTGAGTTCATCCCATGCCGTGATAGACCCTGGTGCATACGAGTCTAACCAAGAAAAGGCGTTATCAATCAAAGACAAAGGGAACAAACAAAGATGAATAGCATCATCAGTGACTCCGTTATACTTAAAGTATCACAGAGTTGGAGAACCCGTTTGAAATGCTGATTGGGGTCCTTTGTCACCGTGCCCCTAAATTGGAGATTATTCTGGATCATCTGAATCATCATCGGTTTGATCTCAAAATTATTAATTGTAATTTTCACCCTTGCCATACTTTCCTGAACCATGTCCAGACTTGGTAAGGCATAATCCCTTAGGGTTCTCTCATTCTGAGCCATATGTACATTTGCAGGTAGCTGTTGTGCTGGTGGGTTTAATAAGACGTTATCGTTAGTGTCACCAAACATGGGATTTTCACGTGGTAGGTTACCTGTAGCAAGTGGTTGTGGATCTTGCATCTCTTATAGCTACTACTGTTGCTGTCTCCGATTTCTGTGGATTATTCTCTTTAGATCTGTGATTACTACAATAGGTGTGCCCCTCTACAAGTCATACACTAAACCCAGAAAGAGAGGATTAATAACAATAAATAAAATAAAATAGAATCATACCTATAACTTTAAGATTTTCTAATTATTCTTTCTAAGTTAAAAAATTTAAATCGATCTAGTGATTGCCACCTCGACAATGGCACCAACGACAAACCAGGACCTGTGTTGCGACATCGTAGTCAGTGTACTCTTCTTGGGATATAATCAAGGGTATGTCGCGACACCCTCAGGTTGTGTTGCGACACTGAAGGAAGTCTTGAGATTTCTCCATTTTGCTCCGTATGTTGTAACATTGATCATCCCATGTTGCGACATAGTGACCAGTATCCCATGTTGCGACATCGATCATCCCTGTTGCAACACGTAGGGACTAGCCCACTATTTTCCCTTTTCCTCGGTTATTGTCTTTTTGATCCAAATTTTGATCTATATAATAAATAAATACAATACATTAATTTCATACATATTTCACATTCCCTTAAATGCATATGACCATTACCTTTTCATTAATTACACATTTTTCCAAAACTTTTATACTTTTGCAATTTAGTCCTTTAACCCGATATTTATCAAATTTAACCATTTTCTAAGAATCCAATTGCAACCAAATACACCAGGCTCTTTAAAAATCCCTATTATAGATCAAAATCACTTTTAAACCATACAATTTTGACTTTTAAACAATTTAATCCTGAAATCAAAATCTAACAAAAATTACTTCACACAACAACCAAACAACCCAACCAAAGCTTCAAACATATAATTATCATAAAAACATTCAAGATTCAAGAATGAAAACTTCCAAAATTTTTAACATATTCAAAAACAAAGGTACGAGTTAGCTAGACTTAGTTGCAACGATCTCAAGAACATAAAAATCACAAGAAATGGAGCAAAATTGAGCTTACATGCAACCAATGAGTATGGCTGAACCTAGCTTGATGAAAATGGTGTTATTTCACCCTAAATTTTAGTTCCTTTCACTTATGGAAGATGACAATGTTATTTTCATATTATTTTACTTTTTTTATTTACTAATTTACAATTATACCCCTTTTTATAACACACAACCAATTAATTTAACACACAACCAATTATACCCCTAAAAATACCTTAACAACAATTTGGACCAATTTGAAATCATTTGGAAAGTTTAGGAAAAAGTCACAAAAATTTGGAAACAAGGGTCACACGGCCGTGTGGCCAGGTCGTGTACCGAACACGGTTGAGGCACACGCTTGTGTCTTAGGCCGTGAAACCTTTAAACTAAGGACACACTGTCGTGTCCCAGCCCGCGTAACTCTCTAAGCAGGGTCACACGACCATGTAGCATGCCCGTGTGTCAGGCCATGAACTCTCGAAATTGCCCCACACACCCGTGTGCTAGGCCGGGTAACTTACTGACTTGCATACAAAGAAATCTTCAGGAGACACACGGCCGTGTGGCTAAGCCGTGTAGACCTAAAATTTACCTAAAACAAGCCATTCCCAACGCCATTTCAAGCATGACCACTTGAACAAACATGTGCACACTAAAAAGATATCAAACCATACCTAAACATACATATATTTGCCATTCCAAAGGTCCTAGTTCAACTAACCAATATGCCATTCAAAGTCACCTCAAAAGTAATCAACACATCAACAACTAAAACATATCAACATTGATCCATTTTTTGCATAGTAACTTAGTTCAATCATATACAAAAACATACAACAAGTATTTACTTTCATACCATTATAATTATACCAAAAACAAACCTATTTACAAGCATGATACAATACTGATTGACATAATTTAGTAAGGTATCAATTTGTACCAAAACAACCATTTTAGCCACATATACATACCACTACCCTAAGAGACACAAAAACTACCAACTTCGATGGATAGTATGAGCCGGTTGATTGATCCTTCCAAAGTGTCAGCAACAAAACTCTATGTTACAAGAGCTGGTAACTTTACACAACTTAGTAAGACCATAGTATTACTTTCAATCTAACACAACTAGATACATTTGAAATACTATTAGATTTCAGGGTTACTAGAGTATAAAAACACACGCAAATGTGTTTAGGAATACCGAAGTACAAATAGGGGCACGTATGTGCAAACAGGGGTACTGAAGTGCAAACATGGGCATGTATGTGCAAACAGGGGTATTGAAGTGCAAACAGGGGCATGTATGTGCAAACAGGGGCATGTATGTGCAAACAGGGGTACTGAAGTACAAACAGGGGCATGTATGTGCAAACAGAGGTACTAAAGTACAAACATGGGCACATATATGCAAATAAGGGTACCAAAGTACAGACAGGGGCATGAATGTGCAAACATTCAATAGTTAATTATTGACCTTTAGCTAAGGAACTATAATGTAAAAATACAAACAAAAATTCATTTACTTATTAGAACACTATGAACTTACCTAATATTCAATTCTGAACAACACATAGGGGCTAGCTCGCTATTTTACCTTTTCCTCGGTTATTGTCTTTTTATCCAAATTTTGATCTATATAATAAATTAATATAATAAATTAATTTCATACAAATTTCACATTCTATTCAATACATATGACCATTAAATTTTCATTAATTACACATTTTCAAAACTTTTATAACTTTTTCAATTTAGTCTTTTAACTCGATATTCATCAAATTTAACCATTTTCTAAGAATACAATTACAACCAAATACACTAGCCTCTTTAACAATCCCTATTATACATCAAAATTACTTCTATACCCTACAATTTTGACTTTTAAAAATTTAATCCTTAAATCAAAATCTAACAAAAATCACTTTACACAACAACCAAATATCCCAACCAAAGCTTCAAACATATAATTATCATAAAAGACATTCAAGATTCAACAATGACAAATTCCAAAATTTTTAACATATTTAAAAATGAAAGTATTGGTTAGCTGGACTTAGTTGCAACGATCTCAAGAACATAGAAATTACAAGAAATGGAGCAAAATTGAGCTTACAAGTAAGCAGTGAGTATGTTCGAACCTAGCTTGATGACAATGGTGTTCTTTCACCCTAAATTTTGGTTCATTTCACTTGTGGAATATGACAATATTATTTTCATATTATTTTACTTTAGTTTATTTACTAATTTACAATTATACCCCTTTTTATTTAACACACAACCAATTAATTTAACATGTAAAACAGTCCATTTAACCTTAATAAGGTCTAATTACAACATAAGTCCTCCCTCTTTTATTAATTATACCATCTATCTCTTGTAATCCAATTATGATTAGATTTTCCCATCTTTTGCGATTTAGTCATTTTTCTCAAAGTAACTAAGTAAACAATAAAATTTCTTCAGCAAAATTTAATAGGACCCTAATAATTCTATAAATATTCTATAAATAATATTTACGAGCTGGCACTATAGAAATTTAGGGTCCTGATGTGGTGACAGAAAAGCTTGATTTATATAAATAATAACATAAATCCACATAAGTTGATTGTCTTCACAAATCAGATCTCTTGAAAGAAAACAACGAACAAATGAACTAAACTTTAGAAAACCTAAGAAAGAAAGAATACAAAACTAAATCTAGAGAAAGAAACTAGGTTAATGGAAAGGTGTCCATAACATGTACCAAAGGAGCCTATTTATAGCCTTTAGGTGGTTGTCGTCCTTAACCATAGGTCAGTTGATGTTCCTGAGCTTTAATTTTGATTGTGCAGCCCAAAACACCCCTACTTCTTGTTTGATTTCCATCCTAGAGTCAATGTCGCGACACATCAGGACTTGTGCCACGACATAGAAGTCAGAATACTCCTCCTTGGGATGTCTTCAAGGGTATGTTACGACACCCTTAGTCAGTGTCGCGACATCGAAGGTAGTTTCATACTTTCTCCATTATACTCTCCATGTTGCAACATTGGGCCTCCCGTGTTGTGACATAGCGTCCAGTATCAACCTAAAGTGCCTTCTAATGGCCACTTGCACATTTACAAAGTACGTTAGCTTTCCCTTAGGCCTCATATGGCCCTTAAGGTCAACAAAAGACTCAATTCGCACATTTTATTAAATATAAGTATGACGAAAGAAAATTAAAATATAAGAGAAATGCTTGTATTTAGGCTCTTTAAGCGTGAAAATTAGTTTAATTTGCTACACCAAATTACGACAGATCAAACTCCCCCAAACTTAAGTCATTGCTTGTCCTCAAGCAAAAAAGCCAACGACAATAAAATGATGACCCTTGAGCAAATATGATTCAAGTATTGACTTCTGAGCATACGAATTAGACATTTCATGCTTACAAACAATCCCAACATGATGAATGGTTGACTTACCACTTTTGACCACAAATATCTAAGTTCAGTACGTAACAAAGTATACAAATATTAAGAATCTTATCTGTAAGTATTCATCAATAGATCATACAAGTAATTTAATTATCCGTGCAGAATACAACTATTCATTTATGCATATGTTCAGTATGATATCCATTCATGTATAAGGATATTTTAGGTCACAGAGGACTTTTCGGCTTGTAACATTTTGAGGTTTAAGACATGTATGAAATTCAAGATCAGTAAGCATAAAAAGGGTTAAAAACACAAAAAAAGTTTGGCACATCATATCGGTCCCTATTATTCCCCTTATAGACCCTTACCCACTCACTGCCTTATTACTCCTTCTCTCACCTCCATTGTCTCTCCATATATAGGAAATCATAGAATGACATAATAACTATGGCTAGCCTTACGAGTTTTTATGCACTAATGAACGTGTTTTTCTTTCTTTTGTGACTTTGTGACTTTTCTCTTTTTCAATATATCTGACTCATGAATTCTTTTTTGCTAATTTAGGACATCTTTTACTCGTACTAATTTCCTTTTTGGATTCTTCTTTTTGTTCTGCACATTAGGCTAACCTATAATTCCCATATCACACTAATCTTTCCTATTTCATTCTATTTTTACAAACTCCTCCATGATATATATACTTAACCCTCAATATGTATGGCCAGGCATTTATAATCATGCAGTGCAGGATCAAAGAAAAAGGGCAAATATAAATTGATGTTTTCAGGCTCGAGGCTTGTAATGTGGTTTTTCAAGAAGTGACAATAGGCTAAAAAATTGGTACTATAGGTAAAATATAAATAGGATAACTTTTTAGCTTTGGATGTGCTCCAAGAAATGCCTTAGGTCATCCCTAAATATCTCAACATGCACAAATTTAATCAACCAAACAAACACAAATTTAACCATTTATCATTCATAGTAGCACGCTCATTTGCTTGTATTTTATATATCACTTGGTACAAATGATGGCCTTATACCTATTAACAGTGTAACATATAGAAATTTTAGTCTCATAATCAAGAATTTAAAATCCCCTATGATCATGTCAAAATTATTCGTAAACACAAGCAATCTATGTACATGATCCTAATCAATCGCTTGTATTTTTACAAGCTCAAGCACACAAAAAAACAAGAAAAATCAAAGAAAATGTAAAAATTTGAAGCAAATTTTCTATATTACCCTTCCACACTTTGGTTGACACATTGTTCTCAATGTGCAGCCCATAAAAGGATAAGGAGGGAAGTTACCCGATTGGTCTTAATCACTCTAGCTTTTATTAGTTGGTGCTTCCTCCTTTGATAATGTACAACTCAAAATTTTTTTGTCTCCTTCGTGTTGGGTTCCTGCATAGAAAACTTAAACAAAATATAATATACTAAAAATCTACTTACTAATCATACTCCTACAAAGTTTAAATTAAAATCATCCAAAAAATTATGACAAGCACCTTAAAAATAACAAGAAGAAAACTCAATCTTCCTCTGAATCATCTAGAGGCCGAGAGTGCCCTTGCTCCATAGGTGCCTTCCCTTTTCCTTTGACATGTGTTCGGTGGGGGCTTTCACCTGTTGAAGGCGTGTGGTGAGTTAGGCTTCATATGATGGGCCCTTTTGGTTTGGAAAATTACAGTTGAAATGACGCTTCGTATTTTTCCTCTGTTTTAGGGTACTTCTGAGCAGCACCCTCCTCCTCAAGACTAACCCCCTTATCCTAATGAGTCAAAGTTGGCCCGAACATATCTAGGGGATACTTCGGATCACTTAATCCATTCATCATTGTGAATTCTTGAAGTACTAGTCCTTTTTCCTGTATCTATCAAATTATTCCGTCAAGTTTTGGGTCTATGTCTCCACGTCCTCCTTTCGATTGATCTTTCTTTTTGAGTGATGCTGGTACATCCATTTTCTTCTTCCTTCTTCGATTCCATTTAGTTATTTGCTTCCGTTGAAGCTCAACATACTGGGTATATAATGTATCTCTAATAGTACTTCTCGTAGGTTTCATAAGTTTCTCATTTTAGCTCATTGACACTTTTGCCCGACGACATAGAGCTTTTTGGCTTTGTACACACCACTTCATTTCTCGAAAGATCCACTGTCTTACACAGACCTATTTATGCTGTAGAATACCATAGAACAAAATTGCTCGAAATACATTAACATTAGAAACATTCAGTGTGGGTGCAATTCTGGTACCAATGAATTGCATCCACATCTTCGCAACATGAAACATAATAGCTTAATTAAAATTCTTGGTAAGCTCAATGTCCAGTCTGTAGCTCCAACTACCCCTGCCCTACGTTAAATATTTTATAACATCTTCCATTTCAATGTTTTCAAATCTCTCTAAATCTGTATTATCAACAAAATCTTTCTTATAAAATAGGATGTTATAAAATTCATAGATATCATTAGGGGAGATTGGAATGTCTTTCCCTAATACTTCAATATCAGTTATTACTGCATTATAGCCTCGCTTAACCATTTGGCCCTTAAGGGATGCATAAAACTCCCGAAACACAGGTATGTTTGCATTATTCAGGGGAGTAATGCAAAACTGCTCCTATTGATGGTAACGGGCCAAAGTCTAGATTTCTTTGTAATGGATCAATGAGGGTTCAAACCCTCATTCTTGAATTAACGGTCGACCCTATGACTCAAGATAATATTTCTCAACATTTTAATGGTGAAACCATACAAGGTCAGAAACACGTGGTGTTTCTTGAACATTAGTTCTCCTGTTTTTCCTTAGAGGCATATTATAAACAATATTTCTAAAAGTATGAACAGTAATCAATAAAATAGTAGAGAAGTTTGAGAAAACAGTAATCAATAAAATAGTAGAGAAGTTTGAGAATACTTAAACCTCAACTTGTTTGCACTTCCTCTTTGTTTTGTTGATGAGAACTCCTTTCAATGCAGCCTTTTGAATTGGGAATAAGAAATTGGGAATTTAGGGTTTGATGAGAAAAAAATATTTTGTAGATTAAGGGTTTTGAAGAGGTTTTGAAAGAGTTTAAGTGTTAGAGTGAGGTTAGATTAGCTTAAAAGGGTATTTGTACGTTTAAAAATAGTGGTTTTAGGTTTAAAAATTGGGAAAAATCATTGTTATTCTACTTGGTTGCGCAATCGAGTCAGGTTGACCCTACAAAAATTTGCAGTGATGTCCCGACACAGGGGTTCCATGTCGTGATATCCCTAATAGACTACTCATGTTGCGACACCGAGGTTTACTTTCGCGACACACCTTGTAGTTTCGAAATTATTAAGAAACTATCTTCTGTGTCGTGACACAAGTTAATGATGTCGTGACATTAGGTTGAATTTTTAACTTCTTCGTTACTAGCCATGTTTTTGCGACACAGAATTGTCGTTACTAGCCATGTGGTTGACGGTGTGTAAGATTCCTAAAAAATCAAATGTTAGACATGTTAATTGATAAACTGAAAGCCGTAACTATAAACTACAAATTTCCTAATTATTCATTTACGTGCAAAAATTAAAATTAACCTAGTGACGTTGCCTTCCTCACAACGATGCCAACAAATTCACAGCCTTCAGATGTAGTAACGTCCAGAGTGTGAATATTGTAATAAAATATAAAATTACGAGGTAGTATTTGCAAGTATACGGGTGATTAGCTTACTTCGACACTCTCAATCAACTGTTGTTTCAGGTTCCTTATGAACCAACTAGTTGCTACCCTAGCAGGATCTTCTGTTCTTCCACTAACATAACGAGTCAGCAAGGACTACTTATCTTTTGACCTCATAGTCCAGATTGGCTTGGAAAAAGTGTTCACGGATGGGCAATACCGATTTTGGGTTAATTCCCACCTTGATGACTTCCCGAGGTTGTCAGGCCTAGGGTTTGTTTCACGCTCTTCCTTTCCCAAATAGTTGATCTGTTGAGTAAACCGACAAAGCAATTAATAAATTATGCCTCCACTCGCTAATCCCCCATAGAAGAATTAGTTTCTCATGGATTTCATAAACAATATGGAATAGATGGAAGAATAAAACATGGTAAATGAATTGAAGTGGAGAGTTTAAGAAAAACCTGATTTATATAAATAATAACTCGAATCCACAGAAGTTGATCATCTTCACAAATCAAATATCTTGAAAGAAAATAACGAACAAATAAACTAAACTCTGAAAAACCTCAGAAGGAAAGAAAACGAAACTAAATCTAAAGAAAGAAACTAGATTAATGGACAGGTGTCCATAGCATGTGCCAAAGGAGCCTATTTATAGCCTTTAGGTAGCCATCATCCTTAACCCTAGGTTAGCTGATGTTCCTAAGCTTTAAGTTCGATTGTTTGAACCAAAATTCCCCTACTTTGTCCTTAATTTCTGTCCCAAAGTCAATGTCGCGACAGAGAAGTCAGTATGCTCCTCTTTGGGATGTCTTCAGGAGTACGTCGTTACACCCTTAGTCAGTGTCATGACATTGAAGGCAGTTTCTTCCTTTCTCCTTTCTGCTCTCCATGTTCCAACATAGAGTGTAGAAACACAAAAATATACACACTTTTCATGCCCTTTTTAACTCAAATTCATGCAAATTTGTAGTAATTTTTCTCGAAAAATATATAATAATTATAAAATAATTAAATTATACTTAAATTATTAACATGTTAAATTTTAATTAGTTTTATAATAAATTTTGATTAATTTTGATCATTTTCGATAGATTCGCACAAAGGGCGAAGATTGGCTCGGCAAACACTACTAAAAGCGTAAAATCGAAAAGCAATTTTTGAAGCATCGAGGCGAACTAATTTTTTACCTGAACAAGGTTCAAATTGTGAATTTTAATTCATAATATAATTAATTTTAATTTCAATATAAATTATTTTGGGTTAAATAAATTATTAATTAATTATGAAAAGAGGCCCAGTTGAGCTGAACCGAGAAAACCGATCCGAATGAGCACTGGGCAGCCCAAATTTGTCCCACATGCTGACCCAATCAGCTTGTTTGGCTGATTATTTGGCTTGCAAAATAGCCCTTGAAGACTCCTTGAATTTGTGTGCAAAACCCTCCACTATTCATGCCTTTCTAGATTTGCCCCTACATTAAAATAGTAAGTTTGAAACCTTCAAACTTGGCACATGTGTAGTGGGCCATGGGGGGACTCTATGACTGCTGATTTTTTCTATTTTTAGCAGCCTACTCAACCCATAAAAGCCCCCCTTGGCTGCTCATTTGAAATACATCTCAAAACCTATCATCCTTTCACTTTACTCTCACTTTCTCTCTTCAATCCCCTTCCGTTATTATTCATTTTCTTCTCCATCCTCTTGTCAATTTCACCTCTTGAAAAAGAGTCCTTCAACCACCATTTGGAGCAGCATTCAAGTGTTCGTGAAAGTCTCGATTCAACAAGAACAAGCGGAGAAGGAGGAGCAGAGCAACTTAGTCAAGCCTCAGAGAAACACCGGATTTGATTCTTGTTCCTTATCCTTTTAATTTTGTTGTTGTTGTTATGAACATGTCTACGAATAAATGTGATGTTGATATGTTTAATTTAATTAATATTGCTTAAATTTAATTCGTGTTAGGTTGATTGCATTTTGTCTACTTAATTTATTAAAATTGTGTTGGTGTTGTTATAAGCCTTGGTAAGATGTTTGATTAAGTAAAACCATGACTAAGTTATTCTTGCATTACAATTGTAAGGTAACTAATGAATTAATTATTTAAATAGATTGAAATTGTAATTAATTAACACGATACTTAATCAGTGCATATTTAATCATTTAATGTAGCTGAGGGTTAAATTAGCAACGGTATCTAACGATATATTAGCCTTGCATAACTTGCACGATTATTTTGATTAAACTATTTCAAGGTAGCATTGCTACGTCACATAATCTTTTATGTGCTTATGAGATTGAATTAATTATTTGAATTGGCATGCAGATATGTACAAGAGATTGTTTTTAATTTCATAAGTATGCGTGCATTAACGTATTTGCTTACTAAAATTTGTTTAATTGGTTGAATTGACATAGAGACATAGTCAAGAGATAGATGGATTTTGGTAGGTGAGTATATTCATAAGTTAGCAAATTACCAAGTTGTCGTGAATTTATTCGTAACAAAACAAACATGAGTTTAGTAATTTTAAGTTAAGAAATGTAATTAATCTAGCACAATTATGTCTTCTTAATTAAAATCATCTTTTGAAATAGTGCATTGGAACTTTTATTTCCTCTTTATTTATTTTACTTAGTTAAATCTTAGTGTCTAATCACCACCTCAAATCAAAATAATTTTCTTCACCAAAGTGTTTTTAATTGCATTCATAGATAATTCTTTTCACAGTCCTTGTGAGTATGATAACTCGACATTTACTTGTCACTTTATTATTTGTTGCGTTTGTGTACACTTACACATTTTTGTCGTTCCATGTTTTTGGCGCCGTTGTCGGGGACTATTTTAAAAGTCATTATTTGTGAATTTTTGAATTTTGCATTTTGGTTTATTTTTCTGTTCAATTTAAATTAATTAATTTTTTATGTGTTGTTTCAAGTGTTTATGGGTATTGATTGAATTATAAATTTACTCCTCCTAGACCCTGAGATTGATAGAACTTTTCAATAGCGAAGAAGACAAGCAAGTCAGAGAAGGACTGAAGAGATGAACTTTGAAAATCCAAATAAAGGAAATGGAACAAACCCTGCTAAAAATCCTATCCTTATTACAGATGATAGGGATAGAGCTCTAAGACAGTATGCCGTGCTAGTGTTTCATGATCTTAATCTGAGTATTAGGACACCCGAAATTGAGGCTCAACAATTTGAGTTGAAGGCCAGTCATGTTCCACATGCTTTAGATAGTGGGCCAATTCAGTGGAATGCCTACAGAAGATCTTCAACTTCACTTAAGACTGTTTATGGAGGAGAGTAATTCTTTCAAGTTAGCCGGAGTACCCAAAGATGCACTACGATTAAAACTATTCCCATATTCGCTAAAGGACAGTGCTCGAGTCTGGTTGAATTCATTGCCACTAAATTCCATTTCAACATAGCAAAAGTTAGTAGAAAGATTCCTCATGAAGTATTTCCCAGCTAGCAAGAATGCTAAGTTCAAGAGCGAGATCACTGTTTTACAACAAATGGATGATGAGTCCTTGTATGAGGCATGGGAAAGGTATAAAGAATTATTACGGAAGTGCCCTCATCACGGAATCCCTCATTGCATCCAACTTGAGACGTTCTATAATGGTCTCATTGCTCACACGAGGATTGTAGTGGACGCTTCTATTAATGGTGCTCTCATTTCTAAATCTTATAATGAGGCTTATGAAATCATTGAGAGGATTGCCAGCAATAATTATCACTGGCCAAACAATCGAGTAGTGTCAGGAAGACGAGTCGCTGAAGTACATGAAGTGGACGCTCTCACTTCACTTGTATCTAAGGTATCTTTGATTTCCTCAATGCTTAAAAATTTTACCACTAATGGGTTTAATAGTTTTGTAGCCCAGCCACCCAATCAATTTGACAATATAGCCTATGTTTATTGCGGGGAAGGACATTTGTTCGAAGAATGTTCATCAAACCCAAAATCCGTATATTACATGGGTAATTAAAACCAGAATCGAGGAAGGTAAGGACTGCAATCAAATTTTTATAACCCATATTGGCAAAACCACCCTAATTTTTCCTGGAGTAACCAAGTGGATGGAACCAGTAACACTTTTGCCCAACCTAGACTAACCCAGCCACCTGTTTTTACCCAACAAGTTTAAAAGCAACCTCAAGCTAAATCTTTCAAAGGCTTAGAAAACCTGTTGAAGGCATACATAGCCAAAAATGATGCCTTAATCCAAAGCCAAGCACCCACATTGAAAAACCAGGAAAACCAAATGGGCCAGCTTACAATTGAATTCAGAAACTATCCACAAGGTGCTTTGCCTAGTGATACAGAGAATCCAAGAAATTCGGGGAAAGAGCATTGTAAAGCGTTGACATTGAGGAGTGGTAAAACATTAGAGCCCAATACTATCGAAATTGAAGAGGAGCCAGCTGATGCTTAAGACTCAGAGGAAGTTGAACCGAGTGTTGAAATTCCAGTTTCACTGGCAACAAAATCTACAAAATCTGATAAGGTAACTTTTGAACTAGTTAATTATGATAAATTAACAACTTCATTAGATGTAGAATTGCCATAGAAGATGAATCAACCAGTTCCACTAAAGAAGCCTCCACCACCCTACCCTAAAAGGCTTCAAAAGCAGAAGCAGAAACAGAAAGTCTAGTTCAAGAAGTTTTTAGACAAACTCAAGAAAATTCATATCAACATCCCCTTGGAAGAAGCACTTGAACAAATTTTGAACTACATTTATTCAAGAAGGATACCCTGTCCAAGGAATGAAGACTTGAAGAATTTGAGACGGTAGCCTTAACGAAGGAATGCAGTGCGTACCTTCAAGACAAACTACCACCGAAGTTGAAGGATCCTGGATGTTTTACCATACCTTGAAACATTGGAGCAACATATTGTGGTAATGCACTATGTGGTTTAGGTGCAAGTATCAACTTGATGCCCTTGTCAATATTTAGGAAGCTGGGGATAGGTGAAGTTAGACCTACTACGGTTACACTTCAATTAGCAGATCAATCTTTAACACATCCCGAAGGAAAAATAGAGGATATATTGGTACGTGTAGACAAATTTATTTTTTATGCTGACTTTGTTATTCTAAAATTTGAAGCAGATAAAGAGCTGCCAATCATCTTAGGAAGGCCTTTCCTAGCAACTAGAAAGACCCTTATCAATGTGCAGAAGGGCGAGCTTACTATGTGTGTTCAAGACGATCAGGTAACATTTAACGTTTTTAAGTCTATGAGATTTCCTAACACACTTGATGATTGTTCTGCAGTATCTGATTTAGAAGAATTAATCATGGAAAAGAAAGTCAACTATGTTGAGGACCCATTGGAGCAAATTTTGACATCAGACCCTCCAAGTGATGAAGAGGGGGATGAATATTTAGAGTTAGAAGCTAATCAAATGGGACTTAATCCATAACCCCGCTTTGAATATTTGGAGTTAGAAAGTAGAGATCACATCTAGCCAAAAGCATCAATTGAGGAGCCCCTTAAATTAGAACTGAAGGTACTTCCCTCACATTTAAAATATGTTTATTTAGGTAACGCTTCTACTTTATCTGTGATTGTTTCAGCAGAATTGACCAAAGAGTAAGAAGAGAAACTCATCCTAGTGTTGAAACAATTCAAGAAGGCTATCAGATGGACCATAGCTGATATTCGTGGCATTAGTCCATCTGTATGCATACACAAGATCATCCTAGAAGATGGCAAGAAAGAAACGATTGATGGACAATGAAGACTGAAACCCATCATGAAGGGCATGGTAATGAAAGAAATTATTAAGTGGTTAGATGCGGGTATAATTTACCCCATCTCAGACAATTTGTGGGTAAGTCCAGTTTAGTGCATGCCAAAGACAAGAGGTATTACGGTCATTGAGAACGAGAATAACGAGTTAATACCAACTAGAACGGTTACAGGATAGAGAATTTGTATCTATTACCGGAAGCTAGACAAGGCGACTAGGAAAGATCACTTTCCTTTGTCGTTCTTGGACCATATGCTGGATAGACTTGTTGGGAGAGAATATTACTATTTTCTCGATGGATACTCGGGGTACAATTAGATTACAGAAGCACCAGAAGATGAACACAAAACAACATTCACATGCCCGTTCGGTACATTCACATGTATGATGTCTATTTTTACTGACATGGTTGAGAAGTATTTGGAAGTGTTTATGGATGATTTTTTAGTATTTGGAGATACATACGATGATTGCTTAGACTATTTAGGCAAGGTACTAAGGCGATGCGAAGAAACAAACCTCATACAATTTAGGCAAGGTACGAGAAGGTATTGTTCTAAGGCATAAAAAACGAGACATGGAATCGAGGTAGACAAAGCAAAGGTAGATGCTATTGAGAAACTCCCACCTCCAACATATGTAAAGGGTGTTAGGAGCTTTTTGGGCCACGTCGGTTTCTATCGAAGAGGATTTCTCCAAAATTGCTAAACCTTTATGCAAATTATTAGAGAAAGACACGATGTTCAAATTTGATTAGGAGTGTTTAAAAGCTTTCAATGATTTGAAAAGCCAATTAGTTTCAGCACCAATCATCGTCACATCAAACTGGGATTTGCCATTTGAACTGATGTGTGACACAAGTGACTTTACGGTAAGAGTTGTGATGGGCCAACGAAGGAACAAAGTTTTTTATCCCATCTACTATACAAGTCGGACTCTGATAGGAGCTCAATTGAATTATATGGAAATAGAGAAAGAGTTACTTGCTATTGTGTTTGCCTTTGACAAGTTTCAATCTTATCTTGTAGGTACCAAAGTGATTGTCTATACGGATAATTCGGCAATTAAGTATTTACTTGCCAAGAAAGATGCTAAGCCGAGATTGATCCGATGGGTACTTCTACTCCAAGAGTTTGATCTAGAAATTCAAGATCGAAAGGGAGTAGAAAACCAAGTAGCAGACCACTTGTCCATATTGGAGCCACAAGAAGGGAATTCTCCACTTATACTCATTTAGAAGACATTCCTAGATGAACACATACTGAAGGTAAATCAAGTCCATAATACCCCTTGGTTTGCTGATATTGCTAACTATTTAGCTTGTGGTTTGATGTCGATTGATAAGACGTATCATCAGAAGAAAAAGTTTCTTCACGATGTGAAGTACTATTTTTGGGAAGAGCCATATTTGTTCAAAAAGTGTGTAGATGAAATGATCAGGAGATGCAAGGTAGAAGATGAAGTACACGTACCTCGGCCAAAGTATTGCCACACAGCTCCGAGTGGGGGAAACTTCGGAGGTACACATACCTCGGCCAAAGTATTGCAAGCCAGATTCTTTTGGTCAACGCTATTCAAAGACGCGTATGCTTATGTAAAGAGTTTGGAACAATACCAAAGGGCTGGAAATGTCACCAACAGAAATGGGATACCCCGAACAAACATCATTGAGACAGAATTATTCGATGTTTGGGGTATTGACTTTCTCGATCCTTTCCCTCTGTCTTTTGGTCACAAGTACATATTGGTAGCAGTAGACTACGTGTCTAAGTGGGTTTACGCCGAGGCATATTCAATGAACGATGCCAAGGTTGTGATGAAATTTTTGTAGAACTATATGTTCATAAGGTATGGAACCCTGAGAGCTATCATCAGTGATGAAGGGTCCCATTTTGTGAAAAAATGGTTCAAATGGTTACTCGACAAACATGGAGTGAAGCAAAAGGTTGCCATAAATTACCATCCACAGATGAATGGGAAAACTGATGAGATCGATCTAAAAGATTGGATGATGATTTATGGGCCTATAGGACAGCTACAAGACACCTTCAGGGATGTCACTCTATAGGTTGGTATTTGGGAAAGCCTGTCATTTGCCCTTGGAGTTAGAACACAAAGCTTACTAGGCTCTCCAACAACTGCTTCAACTCAACGAGTTAAAAGAATTTCGAATGTTCTGATACGAGAATACCAAACTAATCAAGGAAAGACTTAAAAGATGGCATTACAAACACATTCGAGTTCAAGAATTTGAAGCCGGTCAGCAAGTATTGTTATTCAATTCCAGATTATGGTTCTTTCCAGGTAAGTTAAAATCACATTGGTCCAGTCCATTTACAATTCACCAAGTTTATCCATACGGAGTTGTCGAACTTCAAAGTAAGGGAGGTAATATTCGAGTCATTGCTTAGCACTTAAAACATTATTGAGGGGATAAAATTGCACGGGATCAAATCTTGTTAATTTTATTAGATATTTAATTTTTCTCATTTTTCTTTTTACATAAATGATTTAGGGTATATTTTCAAGATTAGTATGTTTAAATAAATTTTGTCTAGGAGATTGGAACTTAAGCGGGACCGCTTGTGACCCCTCCAGTCTTTCTTGGGAAATGATTTTAACATAATATTCCGACAAATTATTCTCTAAATAACAAAAAGGGTCAATTGTGATCCAAGCTTTAATTGCAACTCAATTTCAAATTTTCTTTAAGTCTAGGTACTTAATTGAACTATTTTCAAAATTTTGTTGCTCTTTTTGTAGATATTAAAAATTAGATGTCTTTTTTTGGTCAAAATTTTCAAAGGCATCTCGAATAAATGTTTTAATTTAATTTAATTTAATAAATAAGATGATAATAAATAGTATATAATTATATTTATTATAATAGATATAAATTATTATCAACTTTGCATAAAATTAGGATTTGTTTAAAATTGATCATATTAATAGTTTTATTTCAATAAATTAATAGAAAATAATAAAGTAAAATGTATTATATTATTTATTAATTGTTATTAACTTTGTGTAGAATTAGACCTTAGAATATTTTAATTATTACTTTTGTTCTAAGAATTCTAATTGAACTCCTACCCTCTTCATTATAAATTCCAATCACCTTCTTAACTTTCTCACATCACCTAAACCAATCTCTATCCATCCTTCCAACACCCACCGTCGGCACCCTTAGCAACCTTATCGCCCAAAAGCCACCCATGCACGCACCTCGCGAGCTACCCCATCGCGCACATTGCAAACCAGCTCCAAAGCTGCTCCCGCCCATGCTTGCTCCAGCCGACCATTGTGTGCTACTACTACCTTGCACGTCCTGCTCAGGCACATTGTTACCGCTCCCAGCTCTAGCCCGTGCGAGCCAACAGCCTAGCAGCTCACTAGGCTTTGCTTGAA
This sequence comes from Gossypium raimondii, assembly GCF_025698545.1. NCBI lineage: Eukaryota > Viridiplantae > Streptophyta > Magnoliopsida > Malvales > Malvaceae > Gossypium > Gossypium raimondii. Next base: position 42,075,699 of record NC_068567.1, on the reverse strand, counting down.
GCACCTTCCTGCTACCCAACATTTGCGTGGCACACGCGTGCCCCTCTACCCATGCAAGGCTCTGCACATTACTCCTGCCTTGCTTGCCGTTGCTACCCTTGCCTCTACCCGCACACCCTTGTCACTTGTGGAACATAATTCCATCTTATTCCGCCACCAATCACCCTTCCAACCATCCCTCAATTTTCTTTTGCTTCCAATTTTATTTATTGAGTTCTTACTTTCTATATAAAGGTGGTAAGACAAATTTTTCTCCTAAATTTCAATTTTATTTAATTATTTAATTTTTCAATTTATTGAATTATTAATATATTATACTAATTAAATTTTTGACAAAATATTTGTTTCTATCTTATGTTCAAGTTAATCATGCCTCGTAAGAGAACTCATGCCTCTGTCCAAATTGAAGAATCCCAAAATAAATTTCACTGTGAAGAAGCCAAAGCAGGATAGGAAAGCATTTTCAAGAATTAACAAATGCAACATGAAAAAGGATTTACACTGATTTCATGGTGCGCATTTGACAAATTGCTAAAGCTCTCAATTGGGAGTTATTTTGTGAGAAAAGACCGAGTGCAGATGAGGAATTAGTTCATGAATTTTATGCGAATTTGACCTCAAATGAATTGACGAATGTTTCTGTCCGAGGAATAAAGGTACCAATAACCTCAAACGATATTAATGAGTTCTTTGAATTACCTGATTTCGAAGATGATGAATATTCTTCCTTGATGAGAAATATTGAGACTGAAAATTTGTAAGAAATTCTCGAGGAACTTACAATTTTAGGTTCTAAGTGGACTGTGTCAAAGCAAGGAATTCACACATGTCGCAGAGAAAATTTGACACCACTAGCAAAGGTATGGTTCTATTTCATTCGATTTAGCCTTATGTCTATTTCATATGGGACTACAATTTCATTAGAGCAAATGATCTTATTATACTCAATTTTAACTGGAAAGACCATTGATGTGGGAAAAATCATTCTGAGAGAAATACAGAATAGTGCCACTAGACGTTCTGGCCCAGCTTACTTTCCCTTTACGATAACAATTTTGTGCTTGAAAGCTAAAATTCCTGCAAACGTAAACAAGACATTTTATAGGCAGGGAAAAATCACAGATTGGGACCTCTACCGAATGGCTGGAGATTTGTTCTCCAGCAACAAGTTGAAGAGAGCGGGGATCCCGAAGAAGAAGAAGAAGAAGATCCCATAGAGATCGAACCAATGCAGTCAGCTAAAATCCCTGATAAGGTAGAACCAATGGAACAAGCAACTGAGCCTAACATGACAACCTCAATGTTCAGAACTCAATCGCCTCGCCCAAATCTTCAAGATAAGCTTTCAAAATTGATGGACATAATGCAACATATGCAGTGGCAACAACAAACTTACTGGAGATATTCAAAAATACGAGATGACTCAATGAGAATAGCTCTTATGAAAATATACAATGACCTGTTTATTTTTGTGCCTGAGTTTCCAGATTTCATATTTGAACCATAGAGTCCACTATCGAAGAGGGAGCGAAGTGATTCATGCAAAAACAAAGATGATGGAGAAAAAGATGAGTCCAATTCTGAGGGATTTGCAAATAAATAAAAAAGGGGGGATCTTAACTTTATTTTATTTTCGTTCTTAGGTTATTTATGTTTTAGAATTAGGTTCTATTAAGATTTTTTTTATCGCATAATATAACAAGATGAGGAAATCATAAATAAAAATGAACAAGTTGCAAAGTACAAAGTGTGGCAATAGATATATACATGTTTAGGATTGGATCTAGAGAGAGCTTGGTACCAAAGCAATCAAATTGACTCACCTCCTCTTTTCTAGAATCCTACTTGGTGTATAGTATCTATTCACTTTTAACAATGAGGACATTGTTCATCTTAAGTAAGGGGACCGAAAAATTGAAATTATTTCCTCTCAAAATAAAATTTTATTTTAATTAGGTTATATCTTGCTCAAAAATTTGAAATTTTGTTAAGTATGATAAACTTCAGTATGAATAAAATTCTATTATTTCAATAAAGCATTCAAATCATACCATAAAATTTTTAGTTCCTTAATAAAGTTAGGCACGTATGAAAGTTTAAGTCTCTAGAATGGACTTAGTAATTCTCGAGGTGAAATCCTAGGAAGTATGAAATGTTGAAAATGATTTAGGAAACTTTTGTTTAAACCGTTTGAGCCTTTCAAGCCAACCTTGATGAATTTTTATCCCTTAAAACCTAACTTTGAGACTATATGGCCTAATTTTATTTGAACATTTTCAATATTTAGTCATTACTTCTCTCTTAATCATCTTTAAATTGTCCCAAACACTAGACTCAATACTATTCAGAATATTCTTTGAAAATAAGTTTGGGGGAGCTGAAAAGAAGTACCAAATGCTCAAAAAATTGTAGTACATACATCAAAATGCTCGTGAAAAATAAAAAGAGAGAAGAGCATACGTACTTGAAAGAATCTAGATGTATAAAAGAGCTTGTGAGAGCAAAATAAGTTGGTGTATTGAAGGTAAATATTTCGAAGGTCCGATTGAAGCTAAGTCTAGGGTTTTAAGCCTAATTTTATATATCTTTTACCTACCTCTAGCTTAGCCACGTTACAACCTATTTTAAAGACCTATTGATTCAAGTTTCTATGCTACCTACATTAGTGGAGAGGAATTGCTATGCTCAACATATGAAGGCATAAATTAAACTTGATGATTGCAGCTTAATCTTAAATAAGGGAATAAAATCATATTGGTAGGGATTTAACATGTCTTTATTGAGAAAGCATTTACTCAATTTTTGCTATCATAAAAATAATTGAGATTAATTTGAATGATATGTATAATTAAGTAGCATAAATATCAAATTTCTTGTTCTTGGGCATAAGTATACTAAATTCATAATTTTTGAATGATATCTATAATTAAGTAGCATAAATATCAAATTTCTTGTTCTTGGGCATAAGTATACTAAATTCATAATTTTGGGAAGAATTTTTTTCTGAAGGAACTTTTTAAAGGTGTTTCCAAGAAATTTTTTTCAATTTATGCATTACTCGGGACGAGCAATGAATTAAGTTTGGGGGTGTGGAAACACGAAAATATATACAAATTTTCATGCCCTTTTTAACTCAAATTCATGCAAATTTGCAGTAATTCTTGTCGAAAAGTATATAATAATTATAAAATAATTAAATTGTACTTAAATTATTAACATGTTTAATTTTAATTAATTTATAATAAATTTTGATTAATTTTGATCATTTTCGACAGATTCGCACAAAGGGCGAAAATTGGCTGACAGACATTGCTAGAAACGCAAATCGAGAAGCAATTTTTAAAGCATCAAGGAAAATTAATTTTTCAGCCGAAGAGGGTCCAAATTATGAATATTAATTCATAATATAATTAATTTTAATTTTAATGCAAATTATTTTGGGTTAAATAAATTATTAATTAATTATGAAATGAGGCCCAGTTGAGCTGAACCGTGAAAACCGATCCGATCAAGCACTGGGCAGCCCAAAGCGTCCCACATGCTGACCCAATCAGCTTGTTTGGTTGATTATTTGTCTTGCAAAATATCCCTTGAAGACTCCTTGAATTTGCATTCAAACCCCTCCGCAATTCATGCCTTTCTAGATTTGCCCCTACCTTAAAATAGCAAGTTTAAAACCTTCAAACTTGCCACATGTGTGGCCGGCCATGGGAGGAGTCTATGGCTGCTGATTTTTTCTATTTTTAGAAGTATAATCAACCTATAAAAACCCCCCTTGGCTGCTCATTTGAAACACATCTCAAAAACTCTCATCATTTCACTTCTCTCTCACTTTCTCTCTTTAATCCCCTTCCTTCTTCATTTTCTTCCCCATTCTCTTTCTGATTTCACCTCTTGAAAAAGAGTCCTTCAACCACAATTTGGAGCAGCATTCAAGTGTTCATGGAAGTCTTGGTTCAACGAGAACAAACGGAGAAGGAGGAGTGGAGCAACTTAGTCAAGCCTCGGAGAAACATCGGATTTGATTCTTGTTCCTTATCCTTTTAATTTTATTGTTGTTGTTATGACCATGTTTATGAATAAGTGTGATGTTGATATGTTTAATTTAATTAATATGGCTTAAATTTAATTCGTGTTAGGTTGATTGCATTTTGTCCACTTAATTTATTAAAATTGTATTTGTGTTGTTATATGCCTTGGTAAGATGTTTGATTAAGTAAAATCAAGACTAAGCTATTCTTGCATTACAATTGTAAAGTAACTAATGAATTAATTATTTAAGCGGATTGAAATTGTAATTAATTAACACAATACTTAATCAAGACATATTTAATCATCTAAGGTAGTGAGGCTTAAATTAGCAATAGTATCTAACGATTCATTAGCCTTGCATAACTTGCAAGATTATTGTGATTAAACTATTTCAAGGTAGGAATACATTTTTACCATCGTAATCTTTTATGTGCTTGTGAGATTTAATTACTTGTTTGAATTGGCATAGAGATATGTACAAGAGATTATTTTTAATTTCATAAGTATGTATGTGCATTAACACATTTGCTTATTAAAATTTATTTAATCGGTTGAATTGACATAGACATATAGTCAAGAGATAAATGGATTTTGGTAGGAGGGTATGTTCATTAGTTAGCAAATTACCTAGTTGCCGTGAATTTATTCGTAACAACATGACATGATTTCATAATCTAAGTAAAGAAATATAATTAATCTACCACAATTATGTCATCTTGATTAAAATCATCTTTTGAAATCGTGCATTAGAACTTTTATTTCCTCTTTATTTATTTTACTTAGTTAAATATTAGTTTTTAATCACCTCCTCAAATCAAAATATTTTTCTTCACCAAAGTATTTTTAATTGCATTCATAGATAACTCGACATTTACTTGTTACGATTGTGTACACTTGCACATTTCAGTCGTTCCAACGTCCAATATCGACCTAAAATGCCTTCTAATGGTCTCTTGCACACTTATGAAGTGCGTTAGCTCTCCCTTAAGGTCAATAAAAGACTCAACTCGCACATTTTATTAGATAGAAGTAAAACTAAAAAAATTAAATAAAATATAACATAAATGCTTGTATTCAGGCTCCTTAAGTGCGAAAACTAGTTTAATTTGCTACACCGAATAACTATAGATCAAGGACTAGAGTGGACGACACACCCTAGTATTCCTACTAGGGTTGCCGCCCTTTTCATGTCCATGAGGGGTTTTGGGCCTCTCGCACATTGGGTCCAATTACGAGTACTTTCTAGACCTATTTGACCTAGTACTCCGTAATGTGATCCAACCCAATTCAGATTTTCTATTTCCAAAAATATACTTTAATATTTATATATATAAACAAATTTCTCATTCCTATTTTACCTTAAATCAAATATTGACAGTTTTACCCTTGGTAAAATTTAGACGATTTTGCCCTTAGTAAAATTTCGAGAAAATATGTTCAATATTTCACAAATGTTCACTAAGAACAAATGGTTTATTTTCATTTTCAGGCTTGAAAATAGTCCAAAAACATAAACTCATTCTTCTAATTATTTTTAAGTAATCTATATAGGATTGCAAATGAATAACTTCCATTTTCACTTTTGGAAACCTACATTCTTTTCCAAATGATTTCATTTCTCCATTTCGGAGAAAACCATAATCATTTCAGAATGTTTCCCATTTCTCTTTTCATATTCATTTTGTTCATTTCTATTCAAACACGCAATTCGTTTCTCGCTAAAATGAGCTAGCGGAGGGATCAATTGGACATATGTAGTTGAGACTCAAATTATTTATAATTAAGTTATAACTTTTCACTTATTAATTATAAACTCATTTAATCACAAAGTTATTCCACTATAGTATCGTGACTAAGCTCTCCCCAACGACATATCGATACGCAAGTAACAACTTTGTGCTCGTCCATTGACCAGGTCATAAATGTGTTACCCTCACAAGATATCCTTGATCTCTTTGAGATAATACTCATTCTCCCAATATGATCCTATTTTATCTCGTAGTAACTATTATATCTTCTTTCATGAAAAGTCAATCACTATTAAATAGTGATCAAGTCATCCATCATAAAGATAGATGACCAGTGGTCATGTTTACTTTTCATCAACTATGTAATACCAATGAGAGGATATCATTTAACCATGTTTTGGACTATAAATTCCACTATTGTGAATGATGTTACATACTACAGAAGTTGTACACCCAACGCACCAACTATTGGTTCCTTATCTATTTGAACTCAAGCATTTACTTACATCAAAGTGTATGAGTCACGCATACATAGTCCGCTATCCACTCAGGATTTAGGTATGCCACACCATGAATGTCACAAGTGAATAAATCCATAAACGGATTCAGTATCTATTCTACTTGGGTCATGTCTGATGTACTATCAGTCCAATCAATCACATCCATGTCTCTATCTTCTGGAAGTCATCTGCTCTGATGCCCAAGACAAGACATTTCCCCAATTGGACTTGATAGACGACATATTAGTCTTTTAATCAGTTTTCTCATTTTTGATTAGACTAAGGACATGTTTAGGTTCGTCTACTAATACAAGTTGGCTTTCCGTACTACGATCCGACCACGTAATACCGCTTAGTATTAGTTAAACATTTAGACAACCAATGAGAAACATTTGCTTCCATTTTACTTTGCGTGCAAAAACCATGGGAGGACAATTATACAAAGTATATTAATATAATCAATGGATTTGTTTTATTAACCAAGCTGTTAAAAAAATGACAAGTTTACAAATGAATATACTACACTCAGTGCACCATATCCAACATAGAGAACATAATAGGTTAGTCACAACGAGCTAGAAATGAATGAAAACGAAAGTTGATTTCCTATCCATTTTCATGATTTTTATAGACAATATTTTCTACCAAAAACAACAACTACCCCTAATAAACTTCGTAAGTTGTGAAACGTTTCTTGTACACTAAAACAAGCAAACTAAACAAATCATTCAACTACCTAAACATATCAAGCTGTCATCTATAGTAATCTAGTTCAATTCCAACTGGGTCTCAACTAAACTTTGACAATACTAATCGAGCCATCATTTTCACGCTAAAACATGGAAAACAAGTCTATCGATCAGTGAACTAACAAGTGTTCCCAAAGTATTTAGGGTTGGCAGATTGTCTCACAAAAGAGTCAGTCAAATCCTAGAGTCTGCCAAATGGTGAATTCCAGTCAAGCATTCTTTATTTGGGTCTATTGTTAAATCCATACAATACACAACCCAAGCATTTAACAGATAATTCACCAATCTCTCCCTTTTTTCTACCTTAGGCTTAATCAACTATTCTCCAAACAACATATTGATACAATCTACATTGGGCGGGACGTTACAAATCTCCCTCACTTAGAAAAATTTTCTTCTTTAAATTCTTACATACGAATAGCTGAGGATATTGCTCTTTCATCAAACTCTCCCTTTCCTATTGTGGCTTCCTTCATATTGTGATTTTTCCTCAAAATTTTTACCAGTATAATTATTCTATTTCTCAATTCTTTCACTTCTTGCCAGAATATGAACAAGCTCTTTTTCATAAGATAAGTTGGGTTCCACCTCCAGTGCTTCTACTTGCACCACATGGTCTAGATTTGATTGATATCTCATCAGCATGGATATGTGAAACACATTATGAATCCTTGGCAGTTCCAGAGGTATTGACAATCTATACGCCACTAGACCAACTCGCTCTAGAACTTTGTACGGTCCTGTGAAACATGGGCTCAACTTCCCTTTTAGTCCAAACCTTATAAACTTTTTCCAGGGAGAAACTTTAAAAAATACCTTGTCTCCTACTTCAAACAAAATATCATTTTTTTCTCTTATTGGCCTAATCTTTTGTCCATCTTGAATGACCTTTAAGTCAGTTCGAATGATTGAAACTTTCTTTTCTGTTTCTCGTACGAAGTCAAGACCAATTAACTTTCTATCACTGAGTTAAAACCAATAGGTATATGATCTGCACCTTCTTCCCTATAATGTTTGTACGAAGTCAAGACCAATTATCTTTCTCTCACCGAGTTCCAACCAACAGGTAGGTGATCTGCACCTTCTTCCCTATAATGCTTCGAAACACGACATTCCCTGGCTGGCATGATGACTGTTTTTGTACGCAAACTCTAACAAAAGAAGGTAGTTTTTCTAATTTAATCTGAAATCTATTACACAAATTTTGAGCATGTCTTCAAGAACTTGGATTACTCTTTCTAATTACCCATTTTTCTGAGAATGAAAGGCAATACTGATTCGTAACTTGGTTCCTAAGGATTCTGATAGCTATTTCCATAACCACAACGTGAACCTTGGATCTTGATTTCACACTATCAGTGTTGGTATATCGTGGAGGCATACAATTTTTGATATGTAGAGCTCCGCCAATTTTTCTAATGAGTAGTTTGTACGTATTGGCAGGAAATGGGCGGACTTCATAAGTCGATCTATAACCACCCACACTGTGTTCTTTTTTGAAGGATTAAGGGGAAAACTTGAAACAAAATCCATGGTGATCTTGTCCCACTTCCATTCAGGAATCTCCAGAGGATACAGCTTCCTTGAGGAAACTTGATGTTCTGCCTTTACTTCCTGGCATGACAGACAACTTGAGACATACTCTAATATCTCATTCTTCATTTCAGGCCAGCAATATAAATTTCTTAAATCACTATACATTTTAATGCTTCTTGGATGAAATGAGAAGGGTCCATGGTGAGCCTCCTTTAACAATTCTTGCCTCAAATTTCCTCCTGCTGGCACATACATTCTACTTATAAATTGAAGTTCACCATCTCTTCCCAGAGTGAAGTTCGTAGTATCAACAGACGCCATCCACCTCTTATACTCATCACACTTCGCATCTTTTAATTGCTATTTTAAAATCTGAGAAAGAAAGATAGATTGAACAATCAATTCCGCAAGAAGCGATACATCGTCTTCCAAACAAACATTCGCTCAAAGAGATGCCAGAACTGCCACAGTTTTCCCAATTAAACCTTCAGTTTTCTAGGATGGTACTCAATTTCCAGGTCGTAGTCTTTCAATAGTTCCATCATTAGATTTTTAATGATTCAAATCCTTCTACATCATTAGATACTTTAAGGTCTTACGGTTTGAGAACACACAACACTTCTCCCCACAGAGATAGTGTCTCTAGATTTTTAATGCTAGTACTGTAGCTGCTAGTTCCACGTCATGTGTTGGATAGTTCTTCTCATGCGACTTGAGCTGGTGAGATGCATACGCTACAACCTTCCCTCTTTGCATAAGCACACATCCCATCCCATTTAAGGATGCGTCAGTAAACACACTATACTCCATGCCAGACTCTGATTAAGCTAAAATCGGTGTTTCAATTAGAACTACTTTTAGCTTGCCAATACTCCTTTGACACGCCTCTATCCAGTCAACTTTTTCTTTCTTTCTTAGCAATCGCATGAGAGGTGTCGCCAAAATGGCAAACCCTTTTACGAATCGTCTGTAGTAACTTGCCAAACCCAAGAAACTATTCAACTCAATGCCATTTCTTGGATGATTCCAATCGAGCACAATTTTGATTTTATCAGGGTTTACCTTGGTGCCTTCTACAGACAAAACGTGGCCCAGAAAATGGACTTCTCTCAGCCAAAATTCACACTTCCTGAATTTAGCGTACAACTTCTTCTCTTGTAGAGTTCTTAGCACAATCTACATGTGTTCTTCATGATTTTCCATGCCCTTAGAGTAGACTAAAATGTCATCAATAATAACAAATAAAAAAATGGTCCAAGTAAGGTTAAAAGAATATATTCATCAAATCCATAAATATTGTTGGCGCATTCGTTAATCCAAACAGCACCACTAAGAACTCATAATGTCCATAGTGTGAACATTGGTCTGTACGCCAGGTAATAACACTTCTCTACCTTCTACAGTTAATAACCATACACATTTTGCTGGACAGTTTACCACGACGTTATGTTTGGTTAACCAATCCAGCTTAAGAATATCATTGAATTAATGAAAACTTAACAGCAATAAGTCTGCCAAAAGATGTGTTTGCCAAAATTCAGCGGGTATATTTTAATTGCTTTGCTAACCATTGTACTTTGACCAAAGGGGTTGGTCACTAACACATTTGTCTTAGATAAAACAACTTATAGACCATTACCTTCTACGACCTATGCAAAGATGTACGAACGGGTTGAATCAGGGTCCATTAGTGCATGAATGTTATTTCCCAGAAACAAAAATTTACCCGTAGTAACTTCTGGTAACTCTGTATCTTCCTAGGCCTTAATTACATAGGCTCTAGTAGACACTCTTGAGTTGAGCTTGGAGTTGTTCTTCCTTGAAGCCCTCTGAACTGATCTTGATTTCACAGCTATTCTGGATCTCCCCTCCTATTGAGTATTTTTAGTCACACTTACAGACTATTCTGAGTTGGCTTCAGCTTTTGAGGGGCAACCTCTGAGCTGATGATCTAGTAACCAACATGCATAACATGCTCCCGCATGTCTCCAACATTTTCCTCTGTGATTCTTTCCACAGTGTTCACATATGGGTTCCCTTATCATCCTGGAACCACCTATACTTTCTATTGAGGTAGCTTGTCGCCCACCTCCTTCTCGTCGAAAGCTCATAGGCTGACAATCTCTCAATGGTGCAAAGAAGATTTTATCTTTTAGCTTTTTAAATTTTTTTCAGGGTAGTGGACTGGAGATCCCATGCTTCATTCTTTCCCTATCCTGCCCTATATTTCTTTCTTGGACAATCGTTTCCATCTTTTGAGCCTTGGTTGTCATAGTTGTTACACTATGAACTTCTGATGCCACCACCAGAGCGTGGATTTCATCCTTTAAGCCCCCCTCAAACTTCTCGCATAGAGCTTTTTGAATTTGGAACATTTCTCTTACATAACAAATGAGTCTGATGAATTCTCATTTGTATTTCATTATCGACATTCGCCCCTATCTAAGATATAGAAAATCTTTCTTCAATTGCTCGACATAGATCTAATTAACATACTTCTCTCTAAATTTTATCAATAAGAACTCCCAATCATCTGTTCTTTAGGGGTCACACTTATCAACGTTTCCCACCATCAAAATGCCTACCCTATGGCAAAGAAACAATGCATGAGAGGCTATCAATCGGTGTGCCTTTTTGTTTTGTAATTACTCGACAAGCATGAGACAACCATTGTTCTGTTGTCGCGGAGTCATCACCTTTAACCACCAGAAACTCTTTAGCACCCTAGTTACGTATCTCCCTCATGGGGTCTCCTTTCAATTGGTTTGTAGCCGATGTCAAAGGTGCAGGAGGTACTGGCTGCACCAAATCCTATTTTTGTGTAAGAGGTAAATGACTCAATTTCTTCATCTGTCGCTTCACTTGAACTTTCAGACATTGTTCTTAGCTACAACAAAAATTAAGTTAATCAAAACTACAGGGACTAAGCCAAGATATATCATGCATGGTGGGGCGTGACTTAGCATTTGGTTTTCAAGGGTAAGCTAAACCTAGGCTCTAATACCAAAACTTGTAACACCCATTAATCCGTCAGGAAAATATGGCATATAACCTTAAGCCAGATGGACCAACCAATGGGTTGGGTGTTACTAGAGGATTCAAACCTTTTTTATTTAAATTTTTAGAAAATATTTTTTTTGCATATACATACAAATGGTCAGTTCATAAACAAGAGATCAAGGAAATTAGGTGTACACTTTTAGGGAAAAAAGGAAATTCTTTTCAAAATAGAGACAGTGTAACAATGGGGATAATTACATATGTTGAATACAAAACAAATCTATACACCACCCACCAGAATAACTATGCATGATACAAAAATAAACAAGTGGCTCACTCGCAAGCGTAGCTCTGGTGTAGTCTCCTTCAACTGGATCTTCTTCTACTATCAAAAAACTTGAGAAGGAAAAAGTAGCAGATTAAATTCGTTTGAACTTAGTGAGTTCCAAAATAGACAAATAATTTACAAGAATGCTAATAATTTACAAGCATCAATACCCGCAGGAAAGAAAAACAAACCTTTTCATGAGACTTTGTCATACAAACACAATATGCCAATTGAAACATAACTCGTACAATACATGGTTGGTTATTATATGCCAACTTAAACATACCCCTACAATCATGTATGACTACAAATAACCCTCCTTGTTCTAGCGTCCAACCCGTATTTTAGAAATCAAAATCACATATCAGTCAAGTTCATATTCCTTCCATAACTCCACACATCACTCCTGTTTAGTTAAACACGTGTTCTCATGATCTACCAGTCCTGTTTGCAATACAACTACCTTACCAGAGGCATCACAAACAAATATCATTTCCACATGTTCACATATCACAAATTATCTAGGCTTGGCGGATTGTCTCACAAAAGAGTCAACGTAACCTTGGAGTCCTCCAAATGGTGAATTCTAGCGAGGCGTTCCTAATTAGGGCGTACTATCGAATCCACGCAATATGCCACCCAAGCATTTAACGGATAATTCACCAATATCTCCTTTTTTTGCCCTAGGCTTAATCAACTATTCGCCAAACAACATATCGATGTAGTCTAACCCAAGTGAGACATTACAAACCGGGCTTAAGATCCAACGATGGCAGGACTGGACAAATCTGACTGTTATTGGCCCAGACCAAAACGGCAACAACCAAACCGACTCGGGGTGTCGTAAGGGTTTCACACCTGTGGTGGCACTATCGAACACGAAGGTGCCAACGGTGACAGCGATGACATTCTGGTGGTCAACAAGTGGTCCTTCAATGGTTGAGTAGTGAAGAAATTACACTTTTACTAGGACTCTATCGGATAATTTGATTTCTGATTAATTATCCCGAAAATAATATTACTTTAATAGGTTTAATATTAAATTTAATTTACTACTTATCTTGATAGTATTTTATTAATTTAATACTAAAGTGATTATCTTAATATTAAATGTAACCTGCCTAACCCGCCCTAGATGTTCTGGGCAGATCGCGAAGGCTACATTAGTCACTGAAATGACTAAGTAACCCTACGAACCATAAAAACCTTAATTCGACTTATCTTGGAAAACCATGGTTATATGCATTTATTAAACCGTCTATTCTTAAGTCTCATTTTGTTATTGATAGCAACATTTCTAGAAAGTCGTTATTTGTCACTTTGTTTTGCAAAGTTTTGTTATCTTTTAATGCAGTAGAAAACACTATTCATATCAGATTTTAATTAGGTCAAATAACATGCATTTTCTAGTTAACATATATTTTTAATGTGTTGAATAATGCATGCATAAAACCCAAACTGAAATCCAAAAACCTCAAACCATAATCCAAAATAAGACTTTATAGTCCAAAAATTGCATAAAAACTTATAGAAAAATATTTAAAGTAAAAATAGTCCAAACCCCATGAAACATTCGCATGCCAGGTCCGATCCTCGTGTCGTTCATTACCTAAGAAGTTCAAACTAAGGGGTAACCTTAAAATAGCTCACTGTGAGTCAACAACAATATAAACAATCGAGAATTCCATTACAATACGGTACATGACATATTTCAATAATGCATGAGTATGCCATGAGTATGATGCAATGCAAAAACGTTCCTCCCCATCCATCTGCTACACACTATGTGTTACCCAGAACTCGTCTTCCAAACACCAAAAAATGCGAGCCGAAGCTCAATGTGGATAAACCATTGGTACAGTAGTGTAGATAAAGTACCAATAAATATGCAGACAAGTTGTCAATATCGTGGATAAGCCACCAATAATGCGATAAAATTGTCAATCTCCTCGGTACTCCCAATGCAGTGCATTGACAACATTAATGCGGGCTTTAAATACCGTCGATACTTTACAGAACCCCTCCGTCAACCACATTAACCCGCCTTATGTAGATGCAAAATAGCATACAATCAGTGAGCAACTCATGCTATCAATATTAGTCTTAGTACAATGGCATGTTTAACATGCGTGTCAATAATCAGTGTTGGTGTACGCTTTGCATACTTTTCGTTTATTAATAACATTGGCATTTAATCATGCTTTCAGTACATTCTCAATTTTAGATTTGCATTCATTCAGTCAATCCAGTCAACAACTTCACTGGAATGTAACATACAATACAATCTAGTCATACTTAGTATTCAGTTTGAAAAGTGGCATTGCACATCGAACATTACACATGCATCGCATAATTAGTGAACATGCTATAACATCATTTCAAAGTATGTCATAATCAACATACATTAATCCATAACATTGGCAATCAATCAAACAATCAATTACATCAATTAAGCATACATACAATCTCGGGAAAGGCTTAACCATTCAATTAATAAATTTAATGTCACATACCTTATTCGGCAACTTTTAATTCGCATATTAGGCCATTCAACCATGCCCACCCAGTAAGAATTGTATAAAAATTTGTAAATTATATTTAAGAATTAACAATCAATCATGCAAATTTCAGACCCACACCTTAACTCGCAAGTTCGCAGCACTAATCCGTACAGTCCGCGTTTCCACATTTAAACCTTAAACGTACCTAAAACCAAATTAAAACATTTAATGCGTTAAAATACTATTAAAAACAGCCTTGAAACACACCCTAAGGGTTCAACCAAATCAATGTTACACCAAAAAAATTTCAGTTCCAATTTGGCAAGGTAACTTAGACTGACTTTATGTGGAACGAAGGTGCGAACGAAATTTCAACTTCACCGCTAATATGGTACGTTCAAATCAGTACCTAAGATTGAAATAATACTTAAAAAATTAGTAATCAAAAATCAAGTTAAGGCCTTAGAGCATTAGACCAAGGCAACAACCATTAGCAAAATCGAAACAATACAAGATCTCACATAGATATGCACTTACACTACCCCATAACCAGATCTGAGATGTTGAATGAATGTATTAGGACACCCTATTGATTAAGAATGTTTAGGATATATATAAATAGAGGAGAAATATAAAAAAACTTACTACCATAAGGGGCAACAATTGAAAAGAAATTAGTAGCCCAAAACAATGGTGTTCCAAAGGGCGACAACATCACAAGCGGCGGTAGAAAATGAATGATTTGGGTGGCACAAAAAGTAATCTTTGGATAAAAAGGGAACACTTTTTAGGACTGGAACAATAGTTTATTGGCTGGAAAGATAGGAGCAAAAATCGAAAGAAAAGGGAGAGGAAAAGAGAACTAACAGACACCACCACTAACGGAGGAGAGGGGGCGACAATGGACAACAAAGGGAGGCTGGATAGGGCAACATAGAGGAGAGTTATAGGGAAGCAAAGGGGCTACAACAATCAATAAAGTGGCTAGAAAAAAATAATAGCAAAATATTAGACAAGGGGGTGACACAACTATGGTGAAATCACTGTGTTTTAATATGAACAAGGGAAAGAAAGAAGAAAAACTTTAGAAGAAAGAAGAAGGAGATGGGAGGGATGACAAGAATATAATATGAATAGAGGAAAAGCTGAAAAATAATGAAAAAATAGCATCTATATGTAGGGTTTACTAGGTTGGGTGGCACAAAACTAAGGGAATGGGAGAAAAAATAACAAAATTTGCCAATTTGCAAGGGAAAGAAATCAAACTCGGGTCTCTAAGCCTATTAGATTGTCTCCTTATTTTATCTTCACCACTAAGTCAATTACTCATTGTTGAAACAATTTTAGAAACCTTAAGCCAAAATTTTGGGATGTTACATTAAATTTAATTTAACATTTATTTTGATAAGTATTATATTAATTTAATATTAAAGTTATTAGATTTAATCATAGTTGAACTATCTAAACTCTCCCTATATAATATTAAAAATTTATTTCACAAGATTTCTAGAGATATTTTTCTTATCTACAACTTGGCCTAAAATTTTAGAAAAATTGAAAAATTACCACTGGTAATTTTTTGGAAAATTTTCTGATTCAAAGTGCGTCCACATACAACAAATGTGAACTTGAGGATAGCGGAGAAAGCTACTCGGTCGAAGTGTTCATCCTAGATAATTGAAAAGGTACAATTTTGATTATGTGTTTATTACTTTAGATATCACAACCAAGTTCTTATTTTTAAAATTTTTTAAAACTCTTATTTTCCCTAAAACATATTTTTTGCTGCATTTTCTAAACTCAATTTTCCAGCATGGTAGGCAGTTTCGTATTCCAAGCTGCTTAAATCCTGCTGGAAATTACTTAAAAAAATGTTATCTCGACCAAACGATATTGACTTTTGAATCCCATGTGGCTTCTAAACTTGCACCATGTATTCTTGAGCTATAGTTAGTATAGTGAAAGGATGAAATAGGGCCAAGAAGGGACCATATTTGATCAATCTATCCACTACCACTAGGATTGTATTTTTGCCTTTTAAGTTGGGTAATCCTTCCACAAATTCCATGATTTGAAAAATCAAAATTGCCTTTTGAGTTCCCTTTTGACGGCTTTCCATGCTCGAGTAGGAATTGGAAGATGTTGTAGGAGTCTTGGTCAAGCAGGAAAATCAAATTTGCACTTATGACAAGTTGGACACTCTCAAACCCATTGCCTCACATATTTATAGATTACTTTCCAGTACATTAGCCCTAACACCCTGTGCCTGGTGGCATGTGCACCCGAGTGCCCTCCCTTGCAGCCACTATGAAAGAATTCAAACAGTTCCTTTCAAATACTAGGATTGTTGCCTAAAACCACCTTTCCTTTCTTTTTGAGCACTTTACTATCCCCAAGTGTATTTGGAATGCATTTGAGGGTGTTCTTGGAGCTCTTGACACAAGTGTTACAATTTTGGATCAACCAAGCCGGGCTCAGTCACTCTGCTCCATATAATTGACCAAGAGATACTACCTATGCACTGCAACAACTGCCCTTCGTGCTTCTTTGTCCATCTTGACAATGCATCAACCAACCTATTTTGAGTACATTTTCTATAGGTGATGTAATAATCATACCCGAGCATTTTCACTACCCATTTTTGTTGAAAGGGTGTGATTGTCTGTCTATCAGCTAAGGACTTCAGGCTTTAATGGTCTGTTCTTATCTGAAAATTCCTACCTACCAGGAAAGAATGCCATTTTTTAACTACTAAAAAAATTACTAGAATCTCCTTATCATAAATGGGGAGTGCTTTATGTCTTACCCCTAAACCTTTCTTGAAGAATGTCATAGGCTTCCTCTTTTACTACAACACTGCTCCTAAACCCTAGCCACATGCATTCCAAAATACCTCTTTAAAGTTTAGAAGAGACAAAACTAGTGCTTGATAGATTACTTGTTTAAACATCTCAAAAGTTGTGTTAGTGGCCTCAGTCCAAGTCTAAAGGGTGTCTTTCTTAAGTAAGTTTTTCAATGGTCGAGCCAATATGCCATAATGCCTTATAAACCTCATGTAGTAGCCTCATAAGCCAAGGAACCCCCCTTATATCCTTCATAGGCTTAGGGGTAGGCTACTTAAGACTCCCTCCATCATGGTTGCATCAATGGTTACTGAGCCTTTAGAGATAATATGGCACAAATATTCAATATGATGAGTACCAAAGATGCACCTGCTCTGCTTGGCAAAGGGATGATTGTCCCTTAAATTTTGTAGCACCTCTTTCAAATAGATCAAGTGATTAGACAAACTATTGGAATAGAGTAAGATGTCATCAAAAAACACTAATACTGACCTTCTTAGCAGCTTCTTGAAGATAGAGTTCATTAGTGATTGAAAGCTTGAGGGTGTATTGGTTAAGCCAAAAGGCATAACCAAAAATTCATAATGCCCCTCGTGTGTTTAAAAAGTTGTTTTGAAAATATCCTTGTCCCACACTCTAATATGATGATATCCAGACCTTAATTCAAGGTTAGAGAAGAAAATGGCCTAACCAAGTTCATCCAGTAGCTCTTCTATAACAAGAATAGGAAATTACTCCTTGATGGTGAGTTGGTTGAGCTATCTGTAGTCTACACACAACCTCCAACTCCCATATTTTTTCTTCACCATTACAATAGAGGATGCAGAAAGGCTGTTACTATCCTTGATGACCCCTGCCTATAGCATCTCCTGGACAAGTTTTTCAATTTCTACTTTCTAAAAAGAATGACATCTGTTTGGTCTCATCCTAAAGAGGGATTCTGTAATCTTGTAATATGCTTGGAGGAAACCCCTTTGGTAGAAGGAAGACATCTTGGAACTCAAACAACAGTTATTGCAAGTCTTCCTTAAATGGTATAGGTAACATCTTTAGTGCAGTATGTTGATTAGATGTGTATACCATAGGGAATGATCCATGTGCAACCATATGTCGACATTTGGAGAGTTGATAACCAGAGAGAA
Source organism: Gossypium raimondii (assembly GCF_025698545.1). NCBI lineage: Eukaryota > Viridiplantae > Streptophyta > Magnoliopsida > Malvales > Malvaceae > Gossypium > Gossypium raimondii. The sequence goes on along the minus strand of NC_068567.1, from coordinate 42,057,320 downwards.
GTTGTTTCCCTCCAGGTGTGATGCCTTGAAGAGTACAACTCTAATCTTGAAACTCAAATTGCATGGTAAGTGACCCAAAATTCCACATAATGGATCCCAGAGATAGAAGCCACTGTATTCCAAAAACTACATCACATCCTTTGACAAATAGGACCATTAAATCAATGACAAACTCGTGCCCCTATGACTCCAAACTGACAGCCCTACATAAACCTCTGGTGGACAAGCTACCCCATTGGCTATCATAATTTTCAGTTGGAAAGACTGTTCCACTAGAAAGTTTAACCTTCTAACCAACCTTAAATTCACAAAGTTATAAGAACTACCAGAATCAATCAGCATGATCACATCTACCTAGCCAATTCTAGCTGTTATTCTCATTATACTATCCCATTGAGATCCCTAAAGACCATGCAAAAATAGTAATTGAGTAGTGGTATCAGTCTCATGGTCCACATTCTCAAATTGTTTAGGACAATCCTAGAATTCTTCTACCGCTTGAGCCTTTATGTCACATACTGAATCAGACTGAGGCTCTATAATGAGCTGATAAAGCAACAATTTCACATATTTATGCCCTGATGTAAACTTGGAGGCACACTAGAAACACAAGCCCTTCTTCCTCCTTTCCTTTTTTTTTTCTTGTGACAGGACTTGGTTGGTGGTTTCTAGCCACTTGGAACTAAATTAGAGCCACCTATTGCAGGACTTGCAGTCGCTGGTACAGTCACTCGAGAATTGAGAAATAGGGGTTTAGAGTAACCCCAACTTCCCCTAATTGGTAAACTTTTCTCCTGAGTATTCAACATTATCCTTTCTACTTGACAAGCTATCAAGTACCATTCCACAAGATTTTGTCCTAAGATAGTGACCTATTTCCACTCTTAAGTTCTTATTGAATATGCTCAAGGCATAACTCTCTAGTAAATGTAATTGATTAAGTATGCTAACAAAGTGGTCACGATAAACATCTACTGTTCCATGTTGTTTAAGGGACACAAGCTCAGTCATTGGATCCAAGAAAGTGATAGAAACAAACCTCTCTTTCAAACCTCAAGCATAGGTGTCCTAAGTGAGCTGGTGAAATCCTCCTTGCCTCTGGCAAAAGAAATGGTACCAGTTGAAGGTTTTTCCCTCCCAGTGGAACATGACTGTCCTAACCATGGCATGTTCTTTAACCCCCTTAGCCTCGAAGAATTGCTCTAGATTTGACCACCATTCCTTGAAATCCCCACCATGAAACTGATGGCAGACAAACTTAAATACTCTCCCTACTTATTCCACAGTACTGGTCCTCAAAAGAAGCCCTAAATATCCAATTTCTAACATAGAAGATAATATCAATGACTCATTTGCTGAAAACCCTAGAAGAGGACCTCCTAATATTCACTTGCCCCTATTTAAAGATGGTCCAAAAGTTACCACTGAGGTTTGTCTCATGTACTGCTCGAAGAGAGTTTTCTGCTCAGATCGAATCTCCTATTTGTTCTTTTCATGAAACTCCTTGAGGCACGAGTCTATTCGAGCACCCACTTGTGCCAAGTCCATTTCCAATTGAAAAATTTCCTTCTGCACCACACTCATATCTTTTTGTAACCTTGAGGCACACTATCACCGGCCATGAAGATTGTTAGATCTTTGATACCCTTGATACGATTGGAAATTAAGAGAAGAAAATAACCAGAGCAGAAAGGAAAGAATGGAGAAGAAAGCACGAGAGAGATGAGAGAAACAAACTAGCTCTCATCATTGGAGTCATGGTCATTTGAAGTGTCACAATCACTCCAAGTGGCTACCATGGCTTTCTTCATTTCCTTTTGCTTCTTCATTAAGGGAAAATCATACTTGTGCCATGGCTTCTTACAAATGTAACAAAAAAAAATTTTCCCTTTTGAAGACTCTTGTATTTGCTCATCTTCATGAACTTTTTGAATTTCTTGGAAAGTATAATAACCTCTTCACCATCTCCATCCTCATCATCATTTTCATCATTACTTTCTTCATGGATAGATGACTTTAGTGCCACTTTTACTTCTCTTATTTTTTTTCATACTTCAACTTCATCCCATAGGTGAGGAGCAAACCTATGAACTCATCTAAAGAAAGCTTATCCAATTCCTTGGATTCCTAAAAAAATTGTTACCTTTTCTTCCCACTCATTTGGTAAGCTATTGAGTAATTTCTTCACCATTTCTTTATTGGAATAAGCCTTCCCAATTACTTTCAAATCACTAATGTTGGTAAATCTACTTGACATGTCTTTGATGCTCTCCTCTGATTTCATTTTGAAAACCTCATAGTCAAGTGTGAGTAAACCAGTACTGGACTCCTTGACTTGGTTTGTTCCTTTATGAGTAGTGGTAAGTTTGTCCAGAATTTCCTTGGCACTTTGACACTGGGACACTATTATGCTCATTAGGTCATAATGCATAAAAAGAGGGTGTGCATGACTTTTGCATTTAGTTAAGCCTTCTTCTTGTCATCTTTTTCCAACTCATCTTCATACTTGGGCAACTTCAAGTCGCCATTTGAGATTAGCCTCCATAAGTGATAATCACATGCTTGAATGAAAAGTTTCATCGTTTTCTTCCAATATGCAATTATCTTTCCATTAAAGTAAGCGGGCATTGCCACGGATTGACCTTCACCCAAGCTAGTTGAATTAAAATCATGTAACACCCCTTACACAAGCTCTAATACAAACCCAAGCAAGGAATGCTACATTTCAAGACTAAAAATGTCATTTAATTTATATTCATTTTCACTTATTTTTAAGACTTATTTGGAGTCATTTAATAGTTCTTGTACCATTTCAAAACATACTTTACGATTCAGTTATGTTTGAAGGTCATTCTGGACTTGTATAAACCAAAAAGTGAAAACATGGCAATTTGAAGCAAATGAATTGGTACCTAAATCTAGGTATCAATATCTAGGCTCAATTACTGTTCATTTTTGCATTTTGAACTAGCATGTTTTGATACCTAGGTGTAAGGGCCAAAACATGCTTGAAATTACCTTGTTTCATGCCAAATAAAACTACAATAATTATGAACCATTTATCATCACTTATGTACCTTAAATTAATCTTAAATACCATCCAAAACCGCATATATCTCATCCTTACTTCAATATAAAACCAAGCATCACTTAGAACAAAACATTATTATACACTCATAGTTCAACCATGTAACATTAAACTAGCTCGGTAATATCTTCCATATTAATTTAAACCTATGTGCATGCCAAACTAAATACCAAAATGTAATAAGGTCCATACTCTTTAAGCATGAATTTTTTATTATGAAATGTAAGTCGAGATGATCTACTCCAAAATGAATTCCTCGAACTCTACCTTCAATCCTTAAAAAAATAGATAAAATTCATAGAAGTACTTACCTATTTTTGCTAGATTCCACTTCCTTTGCTTCAATTTTCTTCATTTCTCACTTTTGTCACTTTCTTTCCTTTGTTTACAACACTTTCATCACTTCTTTTATTTTCTCTTGTAACACTGATTTCTCACACTTTCTTAACTATCTCTTACTTCCACCCATGAACACATGAATTCTAACATGAAAACTAAGCTTTTGATATTTCTAGACACTTGATTTCACTTGGAAATTTGTTTAGAAATTAAAGGTTTTGGGTGGAGATTAACTTGTTAGATGGAGAATGACCAAATTGTAAGAAAATGAAAGTTCTCTTTCTTCCTTTTCTTTGTGCATGTTTGGATGGAGAATTGTGCAGAAAATTAACTACTTTTTCTTCTTTAAATATCATTTAATAAGAATAATAAATATATCCCAAGGGTCATAATTTCATCTCACTTTTCATCAATATCCAATGGCCAATATGTTGCCAAAATTTCATAATATACTAAATATAATAATATTTAACCTAATGTCTCATATTAATTCCATCTTTATCAAGTGAATCGAATGACTCAAATTCAATACACTTGTTTAAGGAAGTTTGGTAATTTTATAAAAATTATCTCACTCACAAAATGACCATTTTCCTTTAACAATATTTGATAGTTATGTTTGATCCACTCTCACTTTCGATAAAATTGCAACTTTAGTCCAACTTTTCTACTTTTCAATTTAACCCTTAACTTTTGATTTTTTATAATTTGACCCTTCATTTTTCACATCCTTAAAATTTAGTCCATTCCTCATATTAATATATCACAATATACCACTTGTTTCAACTTTCTCCAATATCCAATAACCTTATCTATTAACACTAATGTATCACATTCCATTTATTTGAGGAATCTACTATGCACGTTTTCGATATAACACCACTTACTTATCATAATGGTTTTAAGAGTGTTACAAATCGTTTGCCATCTTTGAAGTTGTTATTTTTGCCTTGGATCGCCTCTCCTGGTTGTTAAACCTCTGATGGAAAACTAGTTCTGATACTAATTGTTAGGCTCAAAAATATCAAGATGGGGTAAAGTGCTATTTTAAAAACTTTACAAACTATTCCAAAATAAAAGAAAAGGGGAGAATAGATTGGGCAAATAAAATTAAAGTGGTTTAAACCCAATTGCCCACATCCACTACCTTGGTATACCTCAACCAAGGATTTCCCAATTCACTATAAGAATTGATACCTTTCAAGGAGAAAGTATAATCTTTACAAATCTATCTTTTCTCAAGGCTTAGATAGAACTTTTCTACATAACTTTTATGGATAAACTAGAACTTGTCTTAGTTTTTATGACTCAAGTAAAACCCTCTCGGTTTACAATAAGTAATAAAATGAATAAAGAACAATGACTACCTCAACGAGGGTGGATGTTTACTAATATGAGCTATAAATGCAAAGATGTGAGAATGATGAAAGATTTGACATTAAGATCCTAGAAAATATTTACAACAAAAAATGAAAGAATGACTTTTCACTTAATCTTGTAGCTTGAATGTTTCTCTCTATAGTCTTTAGGTGTTCTTGACTTGAATATATACCTCTTCAAGTCTCTAAATACAAAGTGTTCTTGAGCTCAATGAAGATTTAATTTTTTCTTGCAATTTATTGTATAGATCAAATTAGTATAATTAGTTATTTAAAAGTAACTTTAATGTATATACATAATTTATTTTACTTATTATCGATATATTCATCAGGATATCGTATAAATTCTAAATCTTGATTTATGTTTTACATTTTAGTATATTTCTTATCAAATTAAATTTACATTTTATTTAACATGTATGAGTATAGAATTATTAGTAGTAGTTATTATTTATTATATATATATATGTATTATAATAATAAAAGAAATAAAATTTTAAAACATACTTTTGTAAATTCTGTAAACTTTAAACAAACATTTTGAAGACATTAATAAATGTTTTCTAAAGTTTATTTTTTAAAATATATTTTAAAAGCAATTTATAAAACGTATTCTAAAAGTACATTTTAATAATTAAATAACTTTCAATTTTTTCTACAAACTCATTAATAAATTAAAATATGTAGATAGAAAGCCCATTAATATTTTTTAAAAATAAAATATGTATTATACTAATTTTAAAACTGAAAAACTTTTAAGATATTGGTTACACAAATATTTTAAATAACATATTGGTTAACAAAAATAATAATTACAACAATTATTAAAGGTTTTTTAAAACTAGAAAAAAGCGTTTTAAAATAATAAAATAAACTCTAAATAGGGTATTTTACTAAAAAAATGTTCATTTTCAATATTATTTACGAAAATGGGCCACTTAAAACATTATTTACCGGAATGGGCCGAAAAAACTCAAAACGCGCCTACGTGGAAGTGTTTTAAAGGGATATTTCAGAAAAGTGCCTCCTTGAGGGAGCGCTTTTGCCATGTCAGCAAAAAACGCGCTGACGTGGAAGAGCTTGGCTGACATGGCAAAACCACTCCCACAAAGGCGCATTTTAGCCCGTGTTTTTGCCCCAACGGTCACATCCAATAGTCATTTAAAAAGTTGACCTTTGGGGGCAATGGTCATGAAAAAAAATTATAAAACCCTCCCACCTATTTTTTTCACACAATTTTCTCCAAATTACATTTCTTCCAAATTTCTCTCTAAATTTCTCAAAAAAGCTCTCTAAGTTTTTAATTTTTTTCTAAATCAGTATTATTTTTTTATAATTTCTAAGAAATTTGATCGTGTTAGTAATGGCCTGGGAATTAATTCGTTTTGATCATAACATTGATTTCTAATATTATTTAATTTTTTTCATTTATGAAATTTTAATTAGTAATTTTTATAATTTTTTTTCTAACAGTCGATAGATTGGGTGTTAGAATGTTATATTCGTAATATAATTCATCTTCCATACGGGGAGTGTACCATCACTTTGGAGGATGTGCAATTACAATTGGGGTTACCGATGGATGGGTCCGTACTCACCAAGTCCGTTCAATCTGCTGATTGGGGAGCCACATGCTACGATCTTTTGGGTGCGATTCTGGATAATATTTACAGGGGTCAGATTGAGATAGGCTGGTTACGAGACATATTCCCAGAGCCAAAGGATGATTCGACTGAAGTAGAAAGAATACGATACGCTCAGGTATACATCCTTGAGATCCTCAGAGGTTATCTAATGCCGAACAAGTCATGAAACCTCGTACATCAGAGGTGGCTACTTAAACTTGTCGATTTTACAACAACTAGCGAACCCAGTTGGGGGTCTGCCGTGTTGTCGACATTGTACCAGGAGATGTGTCAGGCAACGCAACCAAATAAATTCAAAATCGAAAGTTCTCTCTCACTACTACAATCATGGACTCGATTTTGCTTTCTATTTTTACGTCCTCGAGTGAATCACTCATATACATTCTCACTCTTAACGAGGTAAAATTTATATTAAATTTTACAATTATTACATAGATTTAAAATATAATTTTTTACTAAAATTTTATTTAAATAGATGGAACCATTCGGCGAGTTACGGGGGAATACCTACCGCTCTTGAAGATCTACGGCTTCTATTAGACCAACAGTCGGAAGCGCATGTAAGTATATATTTCATTTTGAACTATATATACATAACATAGTCATTTCGTATTTAGTATTTAGTATTATGTCTATAACTAATATTTTAATCACATTCATATAGTTTCAATGGACACCATACGAGGATTCGGTAATTCGGGCAGTAATTCTAGATGAATTCCTACAGAATTCGAACGTCTGGAATGATAGGGTCCCATTGGTCATCTACGCTACCGTCAAGATGCACCAGATGGATAGAGTGTTACGACAATTCAGATTCCGACAACAGATTCCTGTGGCACTTGAGGTGCTCGATAAAGAGCACAAACTCAACTTACGGTGACCGAATATGCATTGGCCAGTCTTATTCTCGGAATATATCGAAATATGGGAAAATTGGTATTATAATATACCTACTCACAAACCGATTATCATTCCAGAGTTAGCGTACTAGTCGGATTACATGTCATGGTTTAGGATCCATGGCAATGCATATTTACTCTCGGAAGAGCAGAGGTGTTGGTAATTCCGTGATGAAAGGAAACGACGGGGCCTTTTAATTCCAAGGACAATGGCTAACGAGCTGGACCCATCAACAACGCCTATGCAATCACTGAGCCCGATGAAGCAAGCGGTGATGCCCACACCACAGCCCCTTCAGATTATACCATGTGCGTATCCTAGTCCTTATATGTATCCTAACTCTTATATGTTTCCTTTTCCCAGTCCTATGCCAGGTTAGAATGCATGGCCCGGTGCATCTCCTTTCCCGATGACTCCGACACAACTGACGATATATAGGCCATCGTCACATGAGGGACCGCACAAGGTACTATCGAAAAGTCATTTCATTTCCAATCCCCATCGCCTTATGGCATTCAAACACCTTCGTCGTGGCTAATGCAAACATTTTTGCAATCTTTGTTCTATCAAGGTGGGTGATCCTCCAAACACCCACAACCAGAACAAACACAACCCCAGCCAGAAGCTGATTCAGAACAACAACAACCCCAGTCGAAAACTGAACCAAAAAAGAATCCAGTGCGTAACCATTAACCACCCCAATGTGGCACTGATTCTGACCGGTACATGCATTGATTTTTTAATATATTTTTATAAATTGTTTTTATATTATTTCATTTAATAAAATAGAAATTGTTTTGAATTTTTTTGTACAATTTATTTTTTTCATAGTTTCATTTAATAAATTAGGAACTATTTTGATTTGGACATGTTTGAATTGTATGACGTGGGTTCCTACACCAGTCGCACAACTTCTGTTGGTTCGCTCTTTCCTGGATATCCATATTGTCACGCATTCTAGTCGAGTAAGGTCGACCTTTTGGTTTACGATATAATTCTCTATCCGGTAACAACTTAAATGGAACAAGCAATACAAACGGCCACTTACGTTCATCTGGGACTGGTGGGAATACGTGTCTCCACACGTTGTACATGTATTATAATTTGTACATTTCGTCGACATAGCTCATGGGATCCAAATGGAGATTCTAACAAGCTACAATTACTTGAGCGCATGGATAACGAAGTGCATCAAACCTCTCACAGCCGTAAGTCCTATTTTTCAAGTGTACACAATATTGTCCGCTAGTAATACCTTGGTTCAGTCTGTCGAACTCCGTCAAATGAAATCATAGGTTGTCGCGATCGTGACACACTGTGTACATGGAGTTGTCTCATGCCTTCGACTTATTAATTTCTTACACTGCCTTCCAGCACCATAAATGGCCTCCTTGCATTTGGCCTTTATAACTCCCTACTCGCTTAGGAAATAGTGCCACCAAATGGATGTATGTCTCCCACACAACTGAGTTTATCGGCAACTGACTCGTTCCTCTTAGAATAGAATTTATGCATTCAGCCAAGTTTGAAGTCATATTACCATATCGTAGGTCGTCATGGTATGCTTGTGTCGACTGATAGAAAGGCATGTTACAGAGGTAGTTTACGCCTTAACCGTTAATTGACCGCAAAATTACCAACTTCTCATGAAAACAGTCATTATTGATCTTGTACCCTGTCAATATAAGTGAATACAGAAAATTACATACCACTCTTCCATTTAGAACAAATTGAATATTACAAACCAAATAATATTTGTGGCGATTAAATACCCATGTTCGTCAATTGTCGTCGTTTAGTGATAAACTGATATTGCCCGTAATAGTTGGGTGCAACGCGCCTTAGACAATACCGATGGTGTGTGCGATCCTAAAAGCTTTCCTGTCACTCAATTGCGGCTAGTATTCCAGCGCCTTGATCCGATATAATACAGATATCAAGTTGGGGGTAGGCGTGCACCCTCAACCTAGAAAGAAAGAAATCTCAGCCATCACCTGACTCCCCTGGTGTTATTGCAAACTCAATTGGAAGGATCCTCTCATCAACATCCTAGCCACAGCTAGCAATAGCCGATGGATATATCTACCATACATAAATGTGCATTCAATTTGAACCAATGGCTTACAGTACAAAAATACATCCTGATATTGCTTAAAGCTCCAGAACAGATGCTTGAACACTTATCATCCCTGGAGCAAGTGGTCATTATAGTACGCAGGAAACATTTCAAGGTCTGTTTCGCAACTTGGGACATACCTCTCCAGCACCTAACACCACTGTCACACCTCATTCTATGAAGCGTTCCACCCACTGTGCATCTTATCCAACGCCTTTTGCTTATCTATTCAAGCCCTGCAGTAAGAAGGAGTGTACTTGAATTGATTACGAATATTACAAATTAAGACCGACACAGCAATTCTGAGCTCCGCTTTCACCACCGGTAGGATTAAGCCCGCTACCATATTTGAATCCATTTGGGATGATCTTGTGAAACACCTGTCAACCCATGAGTACGTTAAATAATAACTGTAATATTCAAAAACCTAAAACACCCTGTGATACTGTACTGGCAACAGATGTATATGGACCTTTGAACTTCTTTATCTCCCACAACCCTGTCCTCTTCTTAACCAAAGCCATGATTTTCCATGAACATGTACTGTCTCGCACTGCACACTTGGCCTCGAACTTCTCGGATTTGGATTTAACCACGTGGTAGTTAACCTTATTCCTGATGCTATATTGCTTCAATATACCAAGAAAACCATCCTTACAAAAAAACTCCTTACCAGCTTCCAATTCACCCGAATCTAACGACGAACTTGTGTGGTCACACCTCCTGTGTGGTAGATCTAGAAACTCTAACACATCATCTGCAAATAGATCGACATTATGCATGTGGGCTGGAGGCGAGTACGCCGTGAATCGTGGATCTTTTTCTTATTCATTTGAACCTTATTTACGTCTTCAGGTTTAGATGGAATAGGCTCCAGTTAAAAAAATAATGCAACTTCTGTACCATTGGGGCCGGGCTCTTGGGGTGGATCCATATCGGACTCAACATTCGACCGACCAACATCAACAACATACATGGTCCCCTCGCCGGTGGACGTGGTAAGGGGTACACCATCCCTTCTCATGGACGTTTCATAACATCTCCAATCAGATTTAGATTGCCAACCACTAGAAGTTCTAATTCCCTAGTACATATTTCCAGCATTCAACATCGACCCACCGAGATGCATGTCCCATCCACTAACAGAGTGTCGTGTAGGGGTCGTGTATTCCATACTGCCACCAAAAATAATCGCTTCCGTGTTCTGCCTCCCACTAACGGAGTGTCAGGCAGTGGTCGTGTATTTTTCTCAAACAGTAGTAGATATTGAAACCGCAAGTGCTTCATTTGGCGATGAAAATTTCACATATAACTTAAGATAAGGTGATCCACTAGCGAGATGAGTCTGCACCATCACCTCCAAGCCACAAGCACCACTGATATCAAATGAGTCATATGTCACGGGATTAGTTGAAGCACAAAATTGATACTTAATAGACGAAACTCTCATTGGCGTTGCTCTGAAGATTTTATGCCTAATTCTTTTACGAAGTTCTATCAAATCTATATTCTGGTTAAAAACCAGTCGCGCTGTGTTCTCCGATAAAAAACAATGTTATTCTCGGTGTCACGGACCTCACCGTCATAGTAAATAACAACACTAATACATTCACTCATTTTCAACCAAATTATCTGTCGAAAGAAATTCAAAAAAAATATTATGCAAAAATATAATGATTCGTATAAATATTAATACAATAAATCAACTTATACCTTCTCAGCTTCTTCAATTTCTATTCTTCTGTACTTCTTCAATTTCTCTTGTTGTAACTTATGCAACAAAAGAATAAAATTTGACTTATTTATAGCCTTAGGTCAAGCAGGATGCACTGTCACCAGCACTACTGAAAAAAGCATCCAGTTGGGAGCTTTTTTCAGTACTTCTGCTGACAGTCAATCCTGCTTGAAGCATTTTTCAACCTATTTTTTCAAAACCATCTTCTCGAAATTATTTTTTTAGAAACAACTGTACAAAAAGAGTGTCTAGTTGGGATCTTTTTTAGTACTTTTGCTGATAGTGCATCTTGTTTGAAGCGTTTTTTAACCTATTTTTTCAGAACCATCTTCTCAAAATTATTTTTTCAGAAACAACTGTACAAAAAGAGCGTCCTGCTAGGAGCTTTTTTCAGTACATTTGCTAACAGTGCATCCTACTTGAAACATTTTTCAACCTATTTTTTCAGAACCATCTTCTTAAAATTATTCTTTCAGAAACAATTGTACAAAAAAAATGTCTAGCTGGGAACTTTTTTCAGTATTTTTTCTGATAGTGCATCCTGCTTGAAGCGTTTTTCAACCTATTTTTTCAAAACCATCTTCTCAAAATTATTTTTTTAGAAGCAACCATACAAAAAGAGCGTCCAACTGAGAGCTTCTTTCAGTAATTTTGCTGGCAATGCATCTTGCTTGAATCATTTTTCAACATATTTTTTATATCCATCTTCTCAAAATTATTTTTCAGAAACAACTATACAAAAAAAGTGTCCAGTTGAGAGCTTTTTTCAGTGCTTTTGCTAACTGTACAAAAAAATCCATCTCGTCAAAATAATTTTTCAGAACACATCACTTACCTATTAAAAAACCCTAAAAGATTAGCACCAAATTTATTTTTTTAAAACCCTAAACCCTAATTTATTTTTCAAAAACCCTAATGCTAAACCCTAAAACCCTAAACCCAAATTTATTTTTTCAAACATCCTAACCCTAAACACTAAAACACTACCCATAATTCCTAAGCCCTAACATGCAAACCCAAAAACCTAGAAAAAATGGGCTAAAGCGCTTCCATGTCAGCTTGTTTTTGCTGACATGACAAAAGCGCTCCCTTTGGAGGTGCTTTTCTGAAATTTCCCCTTAAAACGCTTCCACGTAGGTGCGTTTTGAGTGTTATGGCCTATTCCGATAAATAATGGTTTAATTGGCCCATTTCAATAAATAATATTAGAAATTAGCCTTTTTTTTAGTAAAGAAAACACTAAACGGTTTTTAAAAAATACATTAAAATTATAAAGGTTGTCTATGATTTTAAAACAATTATATTTTTCTAAAAAAATAATAATAACAACTTTTAGATGTTATAAAATTCCTCTACAAACTCATTAATAAATTAAAATATTGTAAATAGAAAACCCGTTAATAATTAAGAAATTAAAATATTGATTATAATAATTTTTAAAAACTGAAAAAACTTTTAAGATATTGGTTACACTAATATTTTAAATAAAATGTTGGTTAAAACAAATAATAATTACAACAATTATTAACTGTTTTTAAAAATAGAAAAAATCCTTTTAAAATAATAAAATAAACATTAAACAGTTTTAAAAATTAAATTAAAATTATAAAGGTTCTCTATGATTTTAAAAGAATTCCATTTTCTAAAAAATAATAATAATAACAACTTTTAGATATTATAAAATTCTTATTAAAAGTTGTTTAGATTTTAAAACTATTTAAAGATGAAAACTTTAGATTATTCTAATTTTACAATTATATTTTCTAAAAAATAATAATAAAAATTTTAGATTTTATAAAATTATCATTATTTTTTTTAGATTTTAAAACTATTCAAAGATGAAAACTCTAGATTATTCTAATTTTAACTTAGTAAAACTGGTCAAAATAATGAAATTAATATATATTTTAGTTTTTAATCAAAACGTATTTAAATAAAAATTAAAATAATGTATTAAAGTTCTTTAAATATGAATTTTGGTTTTATTTTAGTGATTTGAAAAAATTTAGAAGTATTAAAAATTAGGATAAATAATTTCAAGTGTTACATAAACATATCAATTCTAAAAAATAAACTTTTGAGAAATAAAAATCTTATTCAATTTATATTTACATGAAAATATTTAATTAAAACTTTAGAATAGTTGAAAAATAAATACCATTTACACGTTTGTAAAAATTTATTAATTATTTAAAAGCTGTCAAAACCATTATTGTTAAAATATTATTATTCTAATATTAAAATTAGAAAAAGTATATAATACAATACGGTCTTTCATGTTTGTCTTTAATGATTAATTATTTACGTTTAAATTAATGTTTAAAGTCAAATTTTAATTAAAATAAATTTTAATGAAAACACACACAAATTAGGGAAAAGTAGGCATTTTAAGCTAAATATCTTTTATTTTTCAAATTTAAATATTACTACATTTTAAATTATGTATTTATTTTTAATAAAAAACTGCTATAACATGAAAGTTAGTGTGTATATTCAAGAAAAAGTTTCAACTCACGGTAATGAACTCTGTAAATTGACTCACCAATTCATCTTTCAGGGATTACTTTTAATATAGTAATATAGATATGGATATTTATTTAGTTTAAAACTTTATTGTTTTTAAAGTAATGTAACCTTAAAATACAAGTGAAGGATGATTGGCAGATCAGCCTTTTATCCCTAATGCTAGCAACAACTTATCATGGTTATGATAGGTCTATATTTTTGAAAATTGACAACTTAGTCCCTATATTTTTATTTTATGAAATTTATTCTTTTTATCTTTTAGATTTTAAAATTAAAATTAGATTGTTAATACTATTAAATTCTTTTTTAATTCAAGTTAATTATAAAGTCAATTTTTAATTACTTCACTGTCAAGTGAGTACTTTTTTATTTCAAAATGTCACAATAACAAATTTAATAAAAGAATTTACCGGTGTTAATAGTTGAATCGAACTTTGAAATTTGAAAATAAAAGACTAAATTCTATAAAATAAAAGTAAGAGAACTAAATTCCTAAATTTTGAAAAGTACGAGAAGTTCTAACACATTTTAACCCTCATGATAATACAAAAGATAATATTAATAATATAACTTGGAGAGTGACCACTGACTTTAAGGTGTGGTGACTTTGGTTGATAAAGTATTAAAATTTATATTATATTAAAATTTAACATATTTTTTTAAATGCCTTGGATTATTATATTAAACTTTTATTTAATTCAAAATTTTAAAAAATATTAGATAGGATAAGTAGTATAACACCCCTAAAATATATAAGGTTGGATGAAATAAATAACTAAGAAATGACTTAGTCTTGATAGTTATGTAGTTAGTATACTCCTTAAAGATCTTAGATTCTATCCACTCCTCTCTCATTTCTTTTTTTTTTTCAGCAAACTAGGATGAAAGTCACTCTAAAATAAATATCAAATGGAGTGAAAACTTGCCAAGTAAAGGGTAGCAGCCCAATGGTTAAGTACTCTCATTTTCCCTTGCATACTAGGTTTGAGCCATGTCATTCTCTCCCATTTTCCTTTTAATTTCGGTAGAAGGTAAGAAAGGGAAATTACTTTGCAACCCCCTAGATTTTGTTTCATTTTCCAAACCAAAACAGAATTTTATTTCTTCTCCCTCTATTTCTTCCCCATTTTAGTTTTGCTCCCGAATCAAGATCAATCTTCGATTGCAACTCGTTTTCAATTGGAATAATAATCATCGTTAGAAACCCCCTCAATCTGTGCCAAGAAGCGGTAAGTATGCCTTAAATCCTAAAGTTTATCTTAAAACTTTATAGATTTTGTATCTAATGATAATCTTGTGATCGATTAAATGACCTTTCTCACTTTTTCCTCAAAACCCTCGATCATCTTGAAATTTGTTATTAATTCTTACGAAAATGTTGTTTGAAGGACCCGTTTAGGTACCTTGGATCAGATTTGAACATGAGGAATGTCATTCGAGATCCCGATGATAGGTGTGTATTCTTTTACAAGTGAATCGGGGTTTAGGATAAGGCCACACAGTTTACCTCACGAGTGTGTGGACCACACGATCCCATACACGACCATATGCCTCTGAAACGCTAAGATAGTTCGAATCTCACATGACCAAGAACCATCCACACGACATGCCACATGGCCGTGTAACCCCTCCACATGGTCTATAGCATCCCACACAGTCGTATGTCCCCTATTTCTCAGATTTTATAGTTTTACCCAAAAATTTTAAGATTTGATCCATTTAATCCCTGAATAATTTTCGAACTATTTTTAGTTCTTTAATTTATTAAATAGATCCCCTGGTAATATGAATTATGATATAATCCATGAATTAATGGACTGGTTTAATACCATATCTATATATACTTGCATGAATTGTGAACAATACATATGTTTATTGTTTTGGAGTTTGTGATTGCATGTATAGTATGTCGTATGTCACCGTTAAACCGAACATATAAAAAGCATGATTTTTGCTACTAAATTGATCTGTCACAAGCATATTAATTGCTACTAAATTGAATCGTTATGAGCATATTGTTTGTTACTGTATTGTTATGCTAAAAGCATATTAAATGTTACTGTATTGATTTGTTGATCATGTCATATTGCATTGCATGGGATGGGACATTATGAACGGATGAAGCATTGGCATTTTATCTACAATTATTTTGTTGTGTACCCACAGCCATAGGTAGATTCCACTTGCGATGTTTTTCTTGTTCATCCACAACCCTTTGGTAGTTATTACCTGTAAACATGTTTTCCATCCATGGCCATTGGCAGGTTTTACCTGCATTATTTTTGCTATGTACCCACAGCCATATACAGATTCCATTTGTGACATTTTGTTGTGTGTCCACAGCCATTAGCAATTAATCTACAAATCATTGGTGGTTAATCCAAAATATGGTGTGTTGGTGATTGAAGTTCTGGGGAACTCCGATTGTGGTGTGTGTTTGAAAAACCTCTGTTCGAAAATGGTTTTCTGCACGGTGGACAATTAAAATTTTGAAAACCAACCCGATTTGTGATATTTATAGCAATAAACCTTAACCAAATTCATACTTGTGTTTTTGGCTTAGCGAACATTCATTTTCTCAACTTTCAACCAAACGGTCTTCTCCGCTCTTCTTGTGCCATGAACTACTTCGAGTGTGAGCTCAAACCAATTGAATCGAAACACAAAACTAGAAAAAGTTTTCTTTTCTTTTGGGGTGAAAATGAAAATTCTCTCTTCTTAATAAAAACCGATAAAATTTTAATTTCGAAAAAATATATGTAATAGTTGAGAATAAATTCTCTCTATTTTTCGGTAGAATAACAATCTCTAAAAGTTGTGTTCATATCTCTATTGGTTCAATCTATTTATACGAAGAGAAGACAAAACCTTTGTTGAGTTTTAGTGGTTTATTTCAAATAGAAAAACAACATCTTACATAGAATAGGTGTAACGCCCTCCACCAGATCTGATTCGCTGGATCTAGATCTTAGGTGTTATATTTCCATTACAGACTTTTACTTAACTTACTCATACAAAATTTCATTAAGCTTTGCATCTTATTAAGAAATACTATGCCAACTAGCTTACAACTTAGTGTACTATAGATAATTACAATCATTGTGGTAGACCTTACAATTACGAGAGCCTACAAGTGAATGTCATCACTTAATTGTATTACTCTATTTATTTTCACCCTTAAGAGATATTACTAGTTACAAGTGCACTATCATTATGTTTTGTGTACGTTACAAGGACTTATAAATGAGCCTCATGTTTTAATTTGCTTATTCCTATCAATCTCAATCATGCCCACTTAAGCTTGCTTTCTTTTCATAATAGCCCATCTCGCCATTTCATGGTAAAGCTCTGGCATCATCCCTCCTAGCGTAGTATCATACAACTTACCTGTGACATAAAAACACAAAGGTAAGTTTGATAGAACTTGGTGAGTAAACCCTTATTTACCTAAATCTCATCTAAGAACTCTTTTATCCAACTTTTTATCTCTTATCCTTTCACATAAATCTAGTAGATACATCCCTTAGATTCTATTCATTTCATTGTTGGTGCCACATTTCGTTCTAAGATCATAACTTGCATTACCTATCATCGTTACCTTAATTGCATTCTTCATTTTGTTCTTTCGTTATTTCTTAATCATTTTTGTTACGAAGGGTCTTACATACAGAATACCTTTGGTTCACCACTCATGCTAGCACATTCTCGTCTCATTCTTATTACCATGTTACTATATTGGGTTCGCAACATCACCTCTTACAGTTCCTTTCTTTTAGAGTTCGCCATACTTACCATACTTTCAAAAGACTTCATACGTTGTTTATTAGAGTTCACCTAGAATTCCTTTCCTTTCGTTCAGGGTTTGCCATAGAGGCATTCCCTTCAAATGGTTGCCATAATGGTCATTCTTTTAGACTGCACCATGAAGGCATTACTTTTCAGAGATAGCCACAAAGGCTTCTTTATCCAGAGATTGCCACCAAGGCGTCCTTTAAGAGGTTTGCCATGAAGGCTTACCTTTCTGCAGTTTTGCCACAAAGGTATCCTTTACATCAATTACTCACCACCAAGACTTTCCCGTCCAAAGTTTTTCCACAAAAGATTTCCTTTGACAGAGATCGCCACAAATGCTTTTCCTTTCTTAGTGATTTAGGTAATAGGGATTTGCCTAGACTTACACTTAGTGAGGTTTTCCCCTCATCGTCTTGGGACGCATAGAGAACCATATTAGGTAATAAACTTCATTAAATTCTTCCATATAATGCCATAACCCACCAACTATGGTCTTATACAATATGGTATTCTTTCCATATGATGTCATAACCCACCAGTTACGGTCTTACACGATATCATTTTCTTTTTATATGATGTCATAACTCACCAGTTACATCTTACACGATATGGTCTTTAGCGCCATAGCCATGGATTTGTCCTTTCAAAGGTTCGTGTTTTTAATCTCGAAGGACCCCTTTGACGACTCTAGAAACAGACACAGACTCATCATGCATCGGCTTATACATAACAGACATTCTTAAGCTTACTAGACACACATGCACGTCCTATCAAACTCGTTCTTATTTTTAGACATAAGCACACCAAAGTCATTAAGATTCATAAGTCTTTCTTTTCTTATCAAATTCGTCACATAACACTTTACTAGTTTCAGTTCATGCTGTGGCCACTTAGCATAGAAATTTCTAGAAGGCATGCAATGCATGTGAGAGTTAGTTTAGAGACTCACCTAATGACCTCAAAGAGCAACTTAGCCTTTAGATCCATCATTCAACAGGATGCTACAGCCTTTTCTACCTTGTAGAATAGAAATACTTCGTTAGAATTCATTCACAGACATTTTTACCATCATCACAAGCATAGACAAACCCCATAAAAAACCCCTTTCTTTTAATCCTATTGTTCAACCATAGTTAATAGACTTTCTCTTATGGAATTCCACATGCATAGCTGTAATACTTGCCTAAGATATGAAATAATCTTTTGCTTCAGCTTAGATATTTAGTTCTAGCTTAATGATAGAAAACTTCAGTCAGCTTCCAAAGAAAACCACAATACCATTTTCAACGGAAGAACAATGAAGAAGAAGAAAATCCCATTTTCTTAAGTTTATAAATAAATATATATACAATACTTATGTCTTCAAAGTATCACTAGACATGTGTCACATTCTTATAAAATTACCTTTATTAATGGTCTACAGTTGTAAATGAAAATCCAATATTTTATTTACCTGGTTATTCATCTCGTTGATTCTTAACAAACTTACCTTGTAACTTAACTTGTACAGTGCTCTAGACAAGTAAGGCGCACTACACCTCCGGCGTGCACTCATTCTATACTTACTCTCTTTCACTTGGCTTACATCTTATTTCAAATAATATAGAAGTCTGACATTGAACCACCATTAACTTTCACATGTAATGGAATGTGTCCATCATGAGCGCCAAAAGAAATACTTGGGAGGATATTACCACGCTAAATCGACTATTTAGGTCTACACGCTAGAACCTTGAATACACCAAAATTTGGGTGTTACAATAGGACTAGAGTAGACGGCAAACCCTAGTATTCCTACTAGGGTTGCCGCCCCTTCATGTTCATGAGGGGTTTTTGGGCCTCTCTCACATTAGGTCCAATTACAAGTACTTCTTTAGCATTTTTGACCTAGTACTCTATAATGTGATCCAACTTGAATCAATTTTTCTAATTTCCCAAAATAAAATTTAATATTTATATATTAAACAATTTTTTCTTCCCTATTTTTTCCCAACAAAATTTTGACGATTTTACTCTTTGTAAAATTTCGAGAAAATATGTTCAATATTTCACAACTCAACATGTTCACTATGATTGAATGTTTTATTTTCATTTTTAAGCTTCACAATAGTCCAAAAACATACTCATTCTTCTGATCATTTTTAAGTAATACATATAGGATTGCAAATGGACCATTTTCATTTCCATTTTTGGAAAACTACATTCATTTTCAAATGATTCTATTTTTCCATTTTAGAGAAAACCATAATCATTCTGTTCATTTTTATTCAAACACGTAATTCATTTCTAGTTTCAACGAGCTAGCGGAGGGATAGATTAAACATATGTAGTTGAAGCTCAAATGATTTATAATCAATTTCTAGCTTTTCGCCTATTAAATAAACTCATTGAGGAACTGACATATCCAAGTTCTAAGTGGACTGTGTCAAAGCAAGAAATTCCCACTTGTCGTTGAGAATATTTAACACCACTAGCAAAGGTATGGTTCTATTTCATTCGATTCAGCCTTATGCCTATTTCACATGGGACTACAATTTCATTAGAGCGAATAGTCTTATTATTTCACATGGAACCAATGCAGTCAGCTAAAATCCCTGATAAGGCAGAACCAATGGAACCAGTAACCGAACTTGACGTCGCAACCTCAATGTTCAGAACTCATTCGCCTCACCCAGCTCTTCGATGAGCTGTCAGAGTTGATGGACATAATGCAACATATGTAGTGGCAGCAACAAGCTTACTGGAGATATTCAAAAATACCGAATGACTCAATGAGAAGTGCTCTTACGAAAATATATAATGACCATTTATTTTTGTGCCCGAATTTCCAGATTTCATATTTGAACCATGGAGTCCACTATCAAAGAGGGAGCGAAGCGATTCATGCAAAAATAAAGATGATGCAGCAAAAGATGAGTCAAATTCGAAGGGATCTATAAATAAATAAAACGGGGGGATCTTGACTTTATTTTATTTCCGTTCTTAAGTTATTTAATGTTTTAGGATTAGGTTTTATTAGGAATTTTTTTATTTTCGCATAATAAAACAAGAGGTGGAAATCATAAATAAAAATGAACAAGTTGGAAAGTACAAAGTGTGGTAATAGATATATACATGTTTAGGATTGGATCTAGAAATAGCTTGGTACTTAAGCAGTCAAATTGGCTCACCTCCTCTTTTCTAGAATCCTACCTGGTGTATGGTATCTATTCACTTTTAACAATGAGGAGGACATTGTTCATCTTAAGTAGGGGGACCAGAAAATTTAAATTATTTCCTCTCAGAATAATTTTTTTTAGTTATGATTAGGTTATATTTTGTTCAAAAATTTGAAATTTTGTTAAGTATGCTAAACTTCAATGTAAATAAGGTTTGATTATTTCAATAATTGTTATGTTAGCTGAATTATGACATAAACGTATTTTTAATAAAGCATGCAAATCATACCATAAAAATTTTAGTTCCTTAGGAAAGTTAGGCATGCATGAAATTTTAAGTCTCTAGAATTGACGTAGTACTTTCTTGAGGCGAAATCCTAGGAAGCATGGAATGTTGAAAATGATTTAGGCAATTTTTGTTTGGATCGTTTGAGCCTTTCAAGCCAACCTTGATGATTTTTATCCTTTGAAACCCAACTTTAAGACTATATAGCCTAATTTTATTTAAACTCTTGAAATATTTAGCCATCACTTTTCTCTTAATTATCTTTAAATTATCTCAAACACTAGACTCAGTACTATTCAGAATGTTCTTTGAAAATAAGTTTGAGGGAGTTGAAAAGAAGTATCAAATGCTCGAAAAAAAAGTACATACAGCAAAATGCTTATAAAAAATAAAAAAATGAAAAAAAATAGAGCATATGTACTCGAAAGAAATATATGTACAAAAGAGCATGTGAAAGTAAAACAAGTTGATGTATTGAATGTAGTTATTCCGAAGGTCTGATTCAAGCTGAGTCTAGGGTTTTTTAGCCTAAATTTATCTATCTTTTACCTACCCTTTGGGAGTGTGGATATTTTTAGCAGCCTTCTCAACCTATAAATACCCCCTTGGCTACTCACTTCAAACACATCTCAAACTCATTCATTTGTTAAGTCCTCTATCACTTTTCTCTCTTCATTCTCTTCCATTGTTCTTCATTTTCTTCCTTCATTCCCTTGTTGATTTCACCTCTTGAAAAAGAGTCCTTCAACCATCATTTGAAGTAGCATTCAAGTGTTCATGGAAGCCTCGGTTCAACAAGAACAAGCGGAGAAGGATGAGCGGAACACTCTAGTCAAGCCTTGAAGAAACACTGGATTTGATTCTTGTTCCCTATCCTTTTAATTTTATTGTTGTTATGATGAACATGTCTATGAATATTTGTGATGTTGATACGTTTAATTTAATCAATATAGCTTAAATTTAATTCGTGTTAGGTTGATTGCATTTCATCACTTGAGTTATTAAAATTGTGTTTGTGTTGTTATAGGTCTCGATAAGATGTTTGATTAAGTAAAATCATGCCTAAGTTATTCTTGCATTAAAATTGTAAGGTAACTAATGAATTAATTATCTAAACTGATTGAAATTGTAATTAATTGACACGATACTTAATCAATGCATATTTAATCATCTAAGGTAGTGAGGGTTAAATTAGCAATGGTATCTAACGATACATTAGCCTTGCATAACTTGCAAGATTATTGTGATTAAATTGTTTCAAGGTAGAAATACATTGTTACCTCATGTAATCTTTTATGTGCTTATGATATTGAATTAATTGTTTGAATTGGCATAGAGATACGTACAATAGATTATTTTAATTTCATAAGTATGTATGCATTAACACATTTGCTTATTAAAATTTATTTAATCGGTTAAATTGATATAGAGATATAGTCAAGAGATAAATAGATTTTGGTAGGTAAGTATGTTCATAAGTTAGCAAATTACCGAATTGCCGTGAATTTATTCGTAACAACATAAACATGAGTTTAATAATTCTAAGTTAAGAAATGTAATTAATTTAACGTAATTATGTCATCTTGATTAAAATCATCTTTTGAAATCATGCATTGAAACTTTTATTTTATTTTTATTTATTCTACTTAGTTAAAATCCTAGTTTTTAATCATCTCCTCAAATCAAAATATTTTTCTTCACTAAAGTATTTTTAAAATTGTATTTATAAATAATTCTTTTCACAGTCCCTGTGGGTACGATAACTCGACATTTACTTGTCACTTTATTACTTGTTGCGATTATATACACTTGCACATTTTCGTCGTTCCAGGCATGGGACATAATTTTTTTGTTTTCCTATATATACATAGCCTGCATGACATTTATGTTATTTTAGGATATCGAAATATAGTTATTAATTAGTTATGCATGAACCCTAGTCTCTACTTAATACATATGTAAATATCACTTTTTCGCTGCTAAAGTATATTTAAAATTTTGAGTTGTAAATAAATTAGTAATTAACTAAGTTTTCTTCCAAAGATAACAAATGTTTTAAAATGATTATTTTCAAAAACTTCAATAGCTTGCCGGGCCACTTCGGTGGCTAATGTAATCTTCCGAATTCAGGTCTAACATCTAGACCAGGTTGTGGAAGTTACAAGTATGTACATAACTATCTAAAAATATTAAGTTAATTTTATTTTTTTAAATTATATTGGTCTATATGTTTTTAAGGATTGTTGTGATTGGCTTAATCGGGGTGAATTCCCGACTACTGTTCATGATACTATTATTGTTCTAATTTTGAAGACGCAAAATCCTACATCCATGAAAGAACTTTGTCCAATAGCTCTATGTAATGGTGTGTACAAGTTGGTTGGGAAAGTTTTGGCTAATTGATTAAAGCTTCTGTTTCCCAGACTTATCTCACAGTCTCAATCTACTTTTGTGTCAGGGCGGCTTATCATAGATAACATTATGGTCACCTTTGAGCTTATTCACCATATGAAAAATAAGAGTCGTGGTTCTATAGGTGAAGTTGCTCTGAAAATCGACATTAGGCATATGATAGGGTGGATTGTTCTTTCTTGAGATTTATCATGGACCGCATGGGTTTTCATAGTAGATGGGTGGAATGGATGATGCTTTGTGTCTCTTCAGTTATTTATGTTGTTTCTTTTAATGGTAATGAGCTTAGACCTATTGTTCCTCATAAAGGCTTTCGTCAAGGGGATCCCCTTTCGTTATACTTGTTTATTTTGTGCACTAAAAGACTCAGTTATCTAATATGAATGGCTGAAATGAGAGAGATGTTGAATGAAATCTCTGTTTGCCGAGGAATTCTGACAATTTCACATTTGCTATTTGTTGATGATATTTTTCTTTTCTTTTGGGCTAGTGAATCAGAGACTAAGGTTGTTAAAAGTGTTTTACTTCAGTACGAGGAAGCATCTGGGCAAGGCATAAATTTTACTAAATTTGGCATCATGTTTAGTTCCAATACTAAATAGCAAGTTCGATAGTCTATTTCTGCAATTATTAGTATCACCGTACCTCTTAATCATGGGAGGTACTTAGGTCTTCTATCTTTGATTGGTCGTAATAAAAAGTAGGTCTCTACATTTATAAAGGGACGTTTGACAAAGTGTATCCTTAGTTGGAAGAATATATTTCTTTTAAGGGCACGAAAGGAGGTGGTTATTAACACAGTGGCTCAAGCTATTCTTGTTTATAATATGAGTGTCTTTCTTCTCCTTCATAATACTTGTGATGATCTGCAAAAAAATGATGAACTTATTCTGGTGGGGTTCGGAGGATAGTCGAAAAAGAATTCATTAGGTGGCTTGGAATAGGTTGTGTGTTTCAAAGAAGTTTGGCGGGTTGGGTTTCTACAATCTGTATTGTTTTAATTTGGCACTACTAGCTAAACAAGGGTAGAGATTCTTCACCTAGCCTAAATCTCTTTCGTTCAGGACTTTCAAAGTTAAATACTTCTCGACTAACGATTTTCTTGGTTCAATAAAGGGTGCTTCTCCCTCTCTCTTTTTTTTAGAATAGTATTCATATGGCTAAAACAATGCTCCTTGAAGGTACTTGATGAAGAATAGGAAAAGGTAACATGGTTAATACTTTTAATGATCCATAGATTAATGATGATGATAATTTTTTTGTTGACATTGTTCCTCTGGATGGGTGTGCCTATATTCGAGTATGTGATTTAATTCATCCTATGGAGGCTCGTGAAATAAGGATATGGTGGAAGGGTTGCTTGTATTGTATGACACCTAGTGGGTTTTGTGTATGTCGTTAAATTGGTAATCTATGGAGGATATTTATACGTGGCATTTTGGTTCTAATAGATCCTCTTTTTTCAAGTTTGGCTATCAGGTGGCCCTTCACTTATTTTCCAACACTATTGATTTTCATGTCAATGGCCCTTGGCAAACTCTATGGAATGAGGCTTTGTCGTTGAAAATAAAAGAATTCTTATGACGATTGTTACAAGGGTTTGTACCTTGTAATAGTAAGCTTCTAGCTCGATAGGCAAATATTGATCCTTTCTACCCGAGATGTCGTCAAGTCAATAAGGATTTAGAGCATATTGTTTTTTTGTCCTTGCGCAATTATTGTATGGCATGAGTTAGGACACACGCCAGCTGTTTCAGTAGAGGATTTTATCATTCGGATTTTGGCTGAACAACAAGAGGAAAACAGATGGCGTGTGTTGGGGATAATTTGGGTATTTGGTATAGTAGGAATGAGGTGGTGTGGAAGAAAAGGGTTATGACGACAAACCAACTTGTGTAATATGTTGACGAATTTTTACAATGTTGGAAAGGGGCTTGGTTGGTTTATTCTTCTCAATCAATTATGTGTGTTATGGTTAAATGTGGGGATATCTGTTGGTGCAAATCAGGATTAGGGAAGTTAAAATGTAATGTTGATGGAGCCATTTTCACAGATAATGGGTGCATGGGATGGGCGGCGGTTTTGCGAAATGATGAAGGTAATTTTTTTCAATGCATTTCGGGTTTTATGAAGAGCACTCTTAGTCCTTTTTTGTTAGAAATTATTGTTGTTCAGGAGGCTCTCTCTTGGCTCAAGTCTTTGCATGTAGACAATGTTATAATAGAGACTAATAGTTAGTGTCTCTGGCAAGCCTTTCATCATGATTATGAGGATGCCTTGGACACAGGTTTACTGTGTTACTATTGCCTTTGCTTTTCAATCATTTTCATTGTGTTGGATTTGTAGGGACGCTAATAAGATTGTTCATGTTTTGGAAAGAGGGGTTTTATTGAGAGCGAAGTATATGGATTGCACTTTTGTCCTTTTATTGTTCGTATTGTAAATGCTGAGAAATTGTCTAAGTTGGATGTTAATAAGGGGAGCTAAGTTTGGATGTATTAGGTAAACCTGGTGGCTTGGAGTTAGGTACTCTCTTTGGTATATCCTTTTCAGCTTTAATTAGTTTTTCTATTAATAAATTTAATTTCTTAAAACAAAATATTTTTCTATCTTTCACCTAGTTTTTCCTTTCTAATAAATAAATGTTTTAAGTGACATCTGAGTTCACATAAATTCTTCAATTTAAACCCCACACCCCAAAAAAATGTGGCTCAAGTCAAAATATGTCGTTAGGGGGATTTTGATTAAATGTTGGTCACTTTTTACATTAAATTATAAAAGAAAAAAAAGGCTTATTAGTTTTTATTCAATCAAGATGGGTTCAGACTTTCAATTGAAATAAGAAAAAGAAACCTTTAAAATATGTATTAATAATTGATATTATCACATGTTTTTAGAAATACTTTAAGCAAGTAAATGCAACCTATTTAATCCTGCGGGTAAAGTTTTAAATTTTATTAATAAAAAAATGAAATAGAGTTTTTAAACTCCATTGATGAAAAATAATAAAAGTTTGTAAGCATAAGAGAAATGATGGATCACCTAACTTTATCCAATCCGGAGGCTCTCAACATCAAAATGAAAAAGAAAACAAAGGTAATGGAGTTAATTATATGTTCTGCCAACTTTAAATAATTCTTGCTGACTTCAATTTTACTTTATCATTCCAATTGTGCACGCCGCGACATGAAAACGCCTCAAATCCTCAAATTATGATAAACATTCACTATTAATTTTTTTTTTTAAAGAGTAAAGTTGACCATCTTTTTTTATTCAAATATTGTACTATCTTAGTTTTTTTATTAATAAAAAATACAAAAAAAATAAAAATAAAAACATTTTATAATACTATAAAGTATAATGAAAAATATAGTATTTTGTTATTTTCAAAGTTACCTTTTTAGTTAAATTTGATTATTAATATTTTAAAGAGAGACAATTTTTCAATAGAAATGTTAATTAAAACATTAATTTTTAATGATGTTGGCATGATAATCTACATATATTTTATATTGACATGACATTATTTGCCTTATATATCACTTCATTGAAAATTTTAAAATTATAAAAATTACGGGAGAGAAATTTTAGACCAAATGCAATTGTTTATCTCTAATTAGATTAATTTAAATTAAATTAATACGTAGATAAATAAAAATTAAATCCTAACTCTTTTATAATCAAATCATACTCTTTGAATTATTTTATCTCTAATTAATTAAATTAATAAGAGATAAATAATAAATAAAAAGGTTTAGTTCTTGTAGAAAATGCAAATGAAGAAGTTAATAGTTCTCTCTTTTATTCAAATATCTGACACTATAAAAGGAGATCACCTCCAAGTCATTCAAAACACATACACAAGTTCAAGAAATTTAAAAATTCTCAACAAAAATTTCTTAAGAAACTAAAGAACTTGAAGTTCTGATGAACTGTCATATCAATTCTGAAGAAAAGCTACCTTCCGATCCTGTTCAACCAATGAAAGGATGCCAAAATTTGTTCTTGAAGAAAGTCATATTTCGATCTGATTCAATTGAAGAAAGGGGGTCCAAACCTATTTCAGAGCAAGTCAACACGACAATTGAAATCACTCACCTCCATCCAAGATCAAGCTTAGATAACCCTAGCATCAAAGCATAACTGAAGAGAAGAATAAAAGGAGTTTTCTTCTTAAAGAAATCCAAAGATTGTAACTTCTTTTCAAAGTTATAAAGAAAAATTTACTCCAATTTTTCAAGTCAATATTTGACTTGAAATTTGTATATGCAAAATTTTTAAAAATTATAAAAATAATTTAAATATTATAAATACATGTAAAGTTCATAAAATTAAAAAATGAAATACATGTGGATTGTTATGTGGGCTACTATATTTAAAAATTTAACATTGTAGCTAGTATTTTCATTAAAAAAAAACAATTCCACATTTTTTAGAAGTTGATGGTCAAATTTTGAATTTTTAAAAGGTTGAAGGCTAAATTTGGCTAAAACAATAAGGGTCATTGATAAAAATGTAAACATTAAAGGCTAAATTTATTATTACGTAATAATATAACTTACTTTAAAAAAATAGATTTTGATCATTTCTCAAATGAGTTACCAAGTTTATGAGCGACATTAACTCAATCAAAGGCTTTATTATAATGAAAACAATGAGTAAAAAATTAAACTTTATAAGATAAATTTATAAAGTGGTTTTTTAAGGTGAGTAAAAATTATATTAAAAAATGATATCTCCAATATTTGAATTCTTTTTATGGAATTAAAAAATATTGATAAAATATCAGATAATTGTGACTTATTTTCATTTATTTTTGTGTTTTATTATATTTAAATAATATTTTTGTTGTATTAAATTTTTATGTTTTAATGCATTATTTGGGTGTAAGTTAAAAGGTTAAAAATATTAGTGATTGCATTACACATGTATCAACGTGGAAATAATATATTTAAAATATATGTGTAGTTAAAAATAGTATCTAATAAATAATTAAATATATAGTTTGAAATTAATAATTACATACGAAATTAAAATAAAATAAGTTAGTTTAAATTGTGAGTAAATATAAATTTAAATATGTAAATACATCGGTGTAAGAATATTAAATAGTTTAAATTGTGAGTAAATATAAATTTAAATATGTAAATACATTGGTGTAAGAATATTAAATACATTTCAATTGCTTTCCATCTTGTATTGTCATTTTCTATGACATGCCGAAATGTTATCAGGTTAGAAAGCTTTATTTAACGTGTTATTAAAATGTTATTATATTATCACGTGGGTCAAAGAAAAATTCAATATTAAAAATATTGTTATAAATTATTTATTTAACAATTGAATCATAAGTAAAATATGGTAACTTGCTTATAAAAAACTTTTATTAAACATACTTTCATAAAAATGATAAAATTAAAATTTTAATATGTTTGATAGAAATGTTCTCAAATTTTTTTAATATAAAATTTATATAAAGCTATGAAAATACAAACATTTTATAATAATATTTATTAATCGTTTAAAATTAAATTTTTAATGTTTTTCATAATCGAGTTGGTATCTAGTTAACTCGTGACACCAACTCTTTCACATACTTGAATAATAGCATAGATTTTGATGCAATAAAAGCATAATCAATTTTTTATTTTCAGTTTTTATTTAATGCATTTTCACTTAATTCAATAAATATTAACATAGTAGTTTTTAGTAAAATAGTCATTTAAATATAATTAAAAATTAAAACTTTATTTGAGTTAAAGTTAAAAGTAGTGTTTTTAAAATTAAACTAGTTGGTCGAATTGGTTGGTCTAGGAATTAGCCGGTACAACGATTCGGAACAAGGAAAAAAACTAATTGACTCTCGAACTGGCACGGATTAGTTGACCGGCAGTTGAACCAGATTTTATAATTTTATTATTTTCATTTTAAAATTTTTATAAATTTTTAATAATTTATTTAATTTTAACCAGACATACTGATCAAATTAAGAATCAATAACCTAATCAATTTAACTATACATTGAATAAAGATTAAAATATATTTTGATGCAATAAAGTACGGTAATAGTTTCATTATTATTTTGTTATTTTTGGTTAATTATTATTATTATTATTTACTTATTGAGAAAGAAGTTTTAATATTGTCATTAAATTTACATTTAAAAAATTGTCATTAAACTGGGATTAAGGTAATATTATTTAAAAATACAAGTAATAAACTACATTCTTTTAATTCAATAAAAATAAAAATATAAAAATTTTCAATTAATCGAATCATTCACTATTCCTTTAAGCTCCACAAGTGTTTTTTCAATGATCTCAATTGAAATTAACTTAACTAACTTGTGTTAGAAGGAATTCGAAAATTTTAAACATCCAAGAAGTAAGCCACAAGGGCTCCACTTATGCTACTTTGCCACTTCCGACTTTTCTTCGTATTTAATTATCCCAATAAGAATAGGGTCAATTCTTAAACATGCCATAAACAACTCCTCAACTCACCCAAAAGCCAATGCCTTAGTTGACAAAATATATTTTATTGATTCTACCAAAAAACAATTTGCGGAATAATTAATAAACGCATGCAATGCAATTTATAATTTCATCTTTTTGACTAAAATCAGATTGCCAATTTACTACCGCTTCTCAATTAATTTTTTGAAACTCAAATTTTGTAAACATTATCTTATTTTTATTTAATTTTAGTTAACAAAAATAAATTTATGCTTTTAAACGTATTTTTTAATTTAAAGATTCGAGAAGTTATAAATAAATGTATGCATTCTATAAAATAAGAACTTCACCTACAAACCAAAGAGGATTGGCAAAGGTAAATATTTCTTATATTCGAATACCTAAGTTCGAGACTCACTATGTATAATCATATTCATTGACCTCCAAATTTTATCATGTACAATTATCATTGTGAGTTTTAATCCACTTCGTAAGTTTTAGTTTAGATTGTAATAATTTCTAGTCTATTTATATGGTCTACTTTGTAATTACTTAAACAATTCTTTTATATTGTAATAATTTAGTACTTGTTATTATTCAAATATATATTTATATTATGCTTGAAATGTATTATTAGCACTTTTAAAAAAAAAAACTCCACTTGCAATATATAAATAATTTTTCCAAAATTAACAAATACTTATTTTTAGTGTTGTGGTTGTGTGTTAGATAAAGTTCAGGATTAGATAAAGCATAATCGCTTAGGTGGGTTTTTTTTTGGGGGGTTCTTTCAATGACTACTTCACGAAAAGCAACACGAACCGTGCCTAAAGCTTTATAACTGACCTAATTTAATTAGGATAAGCAATTAAAGAGAATTTTTATTTTTTGACACAGTGATAAATGGAGTTTTTGTTCTTTGAAATATATTATCATTAAAATTTTTAAAACATATATATTTTATATTTTTAACTTTCGTAATATAAAATAGAACATCATCACATCATTATATTTTAATAAAATTAAAATTTAGAAATAAAATTAAGAGATACATTACACTTCTAACATAAAAAGCAAGTTTAAACCTTGAATATAAGGGACAACGATAAACACTAAATATAGATAAAATAGATATGGAGAATATAAAAGTAATAATAACAGGAATTAAAAAAATCATAATCAAGTTGAAAATTTTGACAAGTTCATATTTTGAATGTCGCTTTATCCTTATTTTTAGTTTTAAAAATTATCATGTATTTAGATTCAATGTACAATTTGATACTTGAACTTTTATTTTGGGCAATTATACACTTTAAACATTGATTTTAGTTCAAATGTGTATTTAAAATTTTGATTTTGATTCAATTGTACATATTTAAAGAAATTAATATATCTATTTATTTTATATTAGATAAATATAATTATTGGTTGTGTAATATGTAAATAAAATGGTGTTATATTGATATTGATATTAGGGTTTGTAAATATTGAAACAAATTAGAATGTCATGTATAAAATTACACAAGATTAAAGTTCATATATAATTTTGATATTTATCTTATAATTAATTAATTTACTTGATATTTTTACTTATACTAAATTATGACATATCTAGGTGTAAATTCATATTATAAATTTTAAAATTTTGATATAAAATTAAATATGGCTTTAATTCAAATGATAAAGTTGATTTATTATAATCTTGATTTCACAAAAATTTAAAATATATTTATATATTATACCATTTTATAAAAATACAAAAAACTTTTATTGATGACGCTAAACTCTTAATATTACCATAGAGAAATATCATCCACAATTTAATTTACTCTATAATTTAAGAAAAACACTCGTTTCTCAAAAACTGATTGGATATTTCTTTAAATTTATGAGTAAAATTAAAACATATGTTTTTTTTAATTTATATGTATATGTATGTGCGCTATTGAATATGCTTAAAAGACATGTGTTCACTGTTCATAGCAGTCCTCCATCTTATCTTAGATCGTCTCCTTTTTCTGTAATTTTCCTAATGAAAATCATTAAATAAGACTCGCTTTCCCCTCCGTTAGATCTAATAGCTCTAGAAATCAAAGGATAAAACTGTTCCACGCGGTCACTTCCATCATTGGCCATCGACCGCCGTTGTAAAGGGCACTAGTACAATTAAGAACATTATCTTTAAATTTCGCAAAGGGAACTGTGCAAAGCTCGTTGCCGGCTCAGGGTTTTGTCGTTTCACAGTTTTTCTTTTCCATTTACTTATTGGGTTCTGCTTTTCAAATTCGGACAAATAAAAAATGTTCGGGACACGTGTCACGTGTATTGGTGGCCACGTGAGACTGTTCAATTATCCGTGCTTATCCACTTTAGTCGGCACTTTATTTAATTAAATTAAAATTTATTATATGTGTTGCTTGTAGGTCCTACATTGCTGACGTGGTGGATAAGTCAATGTGACGTCCAGCTGTTATCGGTCCTTTTCCCCACCTTTGTATCGTATCGCCCCCGATAACTTTTTTTATTTTTATTTTTTATTGTCCGTTGATTAGAATTTAGTTATTTTATTTCAAAAATCAGAATTTCGCAAACGACAATGATAACGAAGAAAAATAAAAAGAAAAGTGCTTTATTTTTTAAATGGATATTAAAAATGATGCTATTAAATTAAGAATTAATATACCGTGTATAAAAATCATACCCAGTAAGTTAATCATTAGGGCATTTAATTGGTAGAAGTAATGTTACATTTTGGATGATATTATAATTTTAGATTTTAATATTTTAATTTTACATTTTAAATAGTATCAATATGTCGGATTTTATTAAAATTTAATGTAAAATTGTATTTTATCTTCATATTATTTTATAGTTTATTGTATTGATACATTATTATTTTTTTTAAAATTATTTGTTCAATGCTGTAGGAACATGAAATTTTTCATAAATTTTGAGTTTTGATGTAGATTAAATCACAAAATTGAATTTGTTTCACTAATTTTTTCTTTTATGAAATTGTTTCATTAATCATAATTACTACTTTCTTTATATGGTATTATTATTATTATTGGAAATAAAAGCATCTTCTCTTCTTATCTTACATAAAATTTACAAATAAAGCTATAATAGCTCACATTACTAAACAAAACTCAGATTGCTATAAACATTAATAATTTTTAAAAAAAACCTAGACAGTTTCAAAAATTATATATTGGAGTTTTATATTATTAATTTTATTTCATTTCTCTAAATTTTTAAGTTATTATAATTTTACAAAAATTTAAGACTAATAAGTTATATTTTGTCAACTAAACACATGAACACTCTATTCTAGCTAAATAAATTAAACAAAGTAATTTTATATTCCACACGTAATCTAATATTACAATACAGAATTTAAGATTCAATGAATCAAACACATTCTTTGTGTTATTTTATTAGTAATGATAGAAATAAAATTCTGAACGAAAGAAATAAAATATTTTAAGAATCTTAAAAAAATAATTTTATTTAGCATTGACTAAATTTTTCTAAAATTTCATTAAACTCATTAGCGAGATATCAAATTAGATACTAGTTTACAAAAATATGCACCATTGATATATTAAGGCTGAATGCATTATCTGGTATCGAGTTTGATTTGTTTTTATGCAAGTATGATACTTGTATTCTTTTTATTAGATGTGATAAGCTATATACTCAAAATTAATAGTTTTACCTTTTTAATGTTTAATTTGAGTAAGTTGATTTGATAAAAGGTCAACACTAAATTTGTCATATTTGAATATTCATGATTTTTAATAAAATAAATTTCATGTTTATTGTGAATTTAATTTGTAAAATACAAATGGATGGTTGTAGTTTTTTTAAATTTTAAAGTTAATTGCTAATATTATTATTTAATTATAAATTTTCATCGAATCAATCCTTAAACTTAAAAATTAAAACAACATTAATTTAAAATATATATATTATATACAAAATGATATTAGAAAAAGGTTTAATTCCAGATACAAAATGATGTATATTAAATAATTGATGAATAAATATAAATGTAGACATTAAATATAAAACTTTTAGATGAATATAACAGGTGGTATTTATTTGTAGAAAAAAACAGAGCACGTAAAGGTGTGAGTCGTATGCGTACGGCTTGTTTGGGGGGAGATCTTTTAAGTTCTCAACGTTAGAGGGTATTGTCGGATAAGGATATTTTGCGTTCCTTGCTTGTTTTTATTTGTTATCCCACGAAATCTCGTGTAAAATCAGTCAAAACGTGAACACATATCTCGAGAGAAACCTACTTTGCAATGCTTTGTGTTGTCAATGAAGCATGGAAACAACGACACGTAGCCTAGTAAGACCTACCCCGACGAATAATTTCATGCCACGTGGGATTTCCCGCGACCCATTTTACAGCTAATCTCAGACAAGATCCCCGAGTTTAGTAGGTCCCACCTCCGCATGTTGCCTCGTGGCGGACTAACCTAAGGACAAAAGGATAAGAACTTCAACTGCACATTTTCTTCTACTTTCAACCGTTGGATCAAACCACAATCTCATCCTATGGTCAGTGTTTAGTACATTATTTAACCCCAATAAAAAAACAGAAAAAAGAAAAACCCCGAATACTCGGTATATTTAAAGTCTTTTATCAGTCCAAGCTGTGGAGTTTGGCTACAGAGTGTTGTTTTTGGTAAAAGGGGGATTTAAGATCAGCTTGAGCCTCTCAACTCAATCAAAGCTAAATAAATTCTTTTTCAATATTTTTTTTGGGGGGTTACACTGTTTAGCTTATTAAAGTTTTAAGCTTTTTTTTTTTTTGTGAATTATCAATATTCCTATCTACCCAATAGGGAAAAGGAAGAAGGAATTCTTCAATATTCAACAACAACTACTGCTGGTAATTTCTTCAACTGTTCTTGATTTTTTGTGTTTATTTTTTTTCTCCTTCTTGAACTTTAAAATTTTCTGTAGTTGTTGTTGTAGTAAGTTTGACTATCTCTAGTGGAAATTCTTTTGGGTGAAGTATATTTTCTTAGCTGTGTAATCTTGAATCTATTCCATTCTTTTTTTTATTTATCTAGATATCAACTTATTTCCACCATTTGTATTTGATTCACTTCTTCTAAGCTTATCTTGAAATTTCTTTCCTTGATTCGCCCCTAAAAAATTTGCACCCCCCCTTTTTTATTTTTCTCATTTCTTTGCACTTAAATATGATAAGGGCCTATGTTTATTTACCCTGAAATTCACCATCTTTGTTCTTTGGATTTATCATTTTTTTTCTTGGTTTTTGTTGTAAAACGAATCCCCCTTTAATAGGATTTTTGTTTTGTTTTGTTTTGTATGTGGGAGTAGTGAAGCACTCTTTTGATTAGCTTTTTAAGAAAATGGTATCAAGATCATACTCGAATCTCTTGGAGCTAGCCTCCGGTGAGGCTCCATCTTTAGGCCGAATTAGCCGTAGGATTCCCCGGATTATGACGGTCCCGGGGATCATTTCCGATATCGACGATGATCCATCAGAGAGTGTATGCTCTGATCCATCCTCCTCCTCCTCCCAGAAAGACCGAATTATCATGGTAGCTAATCAGCTGCCGATAAGGGCACATAGGAAATCGGATAATAATAAAAATGGGAGTAGCAGCTGTAGCACCACCACCACCAGCAATAATTGGATTTTCAGCTGGGATGATAATTCACTTCTCCTTCAAATGAGAGATGGTTTAGGAGATGATGATGTTGAGGTGATTTATATTGGGTGTTTAAAGGAAGAAATCCACCCAAATGAACAAGATGAGGTCTCCCAGATTCTTTTAGAGACCTTCAAGTGTGTGCCCACTTTTTTGCCCCCTGATCTTTTTAGCAGGTATTATCATGGCTTTTGTAAGCAGCAATTGTGGCCTTTGTTTCATTATATGTTGCCTTTATCTCCGGATCTAGGAGGTAGGTTTAATCGGTCTTTGTGGCAAGCCTATGTATCGGTCAATAAGATTTTCGCGGATAGGATCATGGAGGTGATTAACCCGGAGGATGATTTCGTTTGGGTACATGACTATCATCTCATGGTCTTACCAACTTTCTTGCGGAAGAGGTTCAATAGGGTTAAATTGGGGTTTTTTCTTCACAGTCCATTTCCTTCGTCAGAGATATACAAGACATTGCCTATTAGGGAAGAGCTTTTACGTGCCTTTTTGAATGCGGATTTAATCGGGTTTCATACTTTCGATTATGCGAGGCATTTTTTGTCGTGCTGTAGTCGAATGCTTGGTCTTACTTATGAATCCAAGAGAGGGTATATAGGTGTTGAGTATTATGGAAGAACTGTTAGTATCAAAATTCTCCCTATGGGGATACACATGGGTCAGCTGGAGTCGGTTTTGAGCCTTCCAGAGACTGAAGCCAAGGTTACAGAGCTTCTTAAGCAGTATTGCGATCAAGGGAAGACAATGTTGCTTGGGGTTGATGATATGGACATATTTAAGGGTATTAGTTTGAAGCTGCTAGCAATGGAACAACTACTTTTGCAGCATCCCGAGTGCCAAGGGAAGGTAGTGCTGGTTCAGATAGCACTTCCAGCTAGAGGCCGAGGAAAAGATGTGAAAGAGGTGCAGGAAGAGACATATTCAACCGTGAAGCGGATTAATGAAACTTTCGGGAAGCCTGGGTATGACCCCATCGTATTGATTGATGAACCGCTTAAGTTTTACGAGAGGATTGCATATTATGTTGTTGCAGAGTGTTGTTTAGTAACAGCTGTAAGGGATGGAATGAATCTCATACCCTATGAGTATATCATCAGTCGGCAGGGGAACGAGATGTTGAATAAGGTTTTGGGGTTGGAGCCATCTACACCAAAGAAAAGCATGCTAGTTGTTTCAGAATTCATTGGTTGCTCCCCATCTCTGAGTGGAGCAATTCGAGTAAATCCGTGGAACATTGATGCTGTAGCAGATGCAATGGACTGTGCCCTCGCTATGGCAGAAGCAGAAAAACAGCTCAGGCATGAAAAGCATTACAGATATGTGAGTACACATCATGTTGGTTACTGGGCTCATAGTTTCCTTCAGGATTTGGAGAGGACTTGTCGAGAACATTCTAGACGGAGATGCTGGGGTATTGGTTTTGGGCTAAGTTTTCGAGTTGTGGCTCTTGATCCGAACTTCAGAAAGCTCTCAATGGAGCACATTGTATCAGCTTACAAGAGGACTACCACTAGGGCGATTCTTCTAGACTATGATGGCACTTTAATGCCACAGGCTTCGATTGATAAGAGCCCATCATCTAAATCCCTTGACATCCTAAATAGCCTGTGCAGAGATAGAAACAACATGGTTTTCATTGTTAGTGCTAAAAGCCGAAAGACACTCACTGAATGGTTTTCTCCGTGTGAGAAACTAGGAATTGCTGCTGAGCATGGCTACTTCTTGAGGTGAAGTGAACCAGCTTTGATCCTTGTAATTTCTGTTTTTAGTCTTTATATCAAAACAGTTGTTTCGACTTTAAAGTTGTATTTTATTGTTTTAGGCTCAAGGGAGACGTGGAATGGGAGACATGTGTACCAGCCGTGGACTGTGCATGGAAGCAGATTGCAGAACCTGTGATGAAGCAATACATGGAGACTACTGATGGATCCTACATCGAAGATAAGGAAACTGCCCTTGTCTGGTGTTATGAGGATGCAGATCCGGATTTTGGATCATGCCAAGCTAAAGAACTTCTTGATCATCTCGAAAGTGTGCTGGCCAATGAACCTGTTACGGTAAAGAGTGGGCAGAATTTTGTCGAGGTTAAGCCACAGGTACAGAAATATATTTCCAATTGTGGTACAATACTTTTCTTTTTTTCAGTCCACATTGAGCCCGAAATCAACTTATCGAATCAGTGATTCCCAAGCAAAATGAGAATGGTTAGGTCTACTGAAAAGCTTAACCCTTGCTACTGTTACTGCCACAGTCTATACTTAGGTGTTGTTTGATGTTTGCTTAAAAGAGAAAGGGTAATAAGATGAAACGTTAATTCATATTTGGATTATTTGGATTATCGAGTAAGGTAGTAACTTTTTTATTGATGTAACTTTGCGAGTCACTAATACTAAGCATTGGTTTCTTTCTCGTATCAAATTGCTTTTAACTTTTATCGAGAGCCTTAAATCGGTTAAGTTTGTTTTTGTAGTAAATTAACCTCATTGCTGTAGAGCTCTCGATGTTTCTTTCTTCATGATTTACCGAGCATGTGTTCATTTTCTTTTGGGTGTATGCAGGGTGTAAGCAAGGGTCTAGTTGCAAAGCGCCTACTCTCCACAATGCAAGAGAGGGGTATGTTGCCGGACTTTGTTCTCTGCATAGGAGACGACAGATCTGATGAAGACATGTTCGAGGTAATCATAAGTTCAGTATTGGGGCCGTTGATCGATCCCAGAGCAGAAGTGTTTGCATGTACTGTGGGTAAAAAACCAAGTAAGGCTAAGTACTACCTGGACGATACGGTGGAAATCTGTAGGTTGATGCAGGGTCTGGCTTCTGTTTCAGATCAAATGCATTCGGTGTTGGCTTAGCTAGCGAAGGGAAAAAACGAAAGGTGCACTGCTCTTCTTTGTGTTTGTAACTCTAATATTTGCTCACCTTGTTTTGCAATGTACATCATCTTAGTGTTACTAAGAGAAACTGCTTGCAAGCGGATACTTTTTCTCTGTGTTCTTTGTTTTTTCTTAAGCTGTAAATATGTGCTTGCGTGATGAAATCCGAGTTTCCCCAGTTTTTGCCCCTAATGTTTTTTTTTTTTGTTTTGTTTCAAATTTTTTCTTTGAATCATTTAGCACATTCCATTGTTTTTTTTTCTCTCTTTAATGAAAGTGTTGAGTGTGTTTTATGGTAAGCCAGTCATGCATATTTGTAATGGAATATAAAATTCAACGACGTGTAAATTGGGCTTTTATGTCGAAACGTTATTTCCTACAAAGCAATCTGGACATTGTTGTCATAGTTTGTTCCCACCCAAATAAATAAATTGGGTTGTTTTGCATTTGTTTCATGTATTTGTCCACGATTGTTGTTTTGTGTCCACGCATATCAAAGAATGAGCCTTCCAGTATGTATTTATCATGTTTCTGGATTTTATATTAAAAAAATAAAAAGGCTGTTTGACCCAAATTTGACCGCAACATCAATGATATTGAAAAACAACCATGAAAAATAGGGAGGATGTCATTGAAGCGGGTGGATATTGTTAAAGCTATCACCTTTTTACAGTTACAAAATTTACGGCAACTTTCTTTGGATAACATCTATTTTTGTATCATCTTGTAATATTTTAAGATTAAATATTTAAATATAATTTTTTTAAAATTTATATAATTCATTATTATATTTTACTCTTTTACTAAGTTCATATGGCAGCAATTGTCCAAGAGAAAAATCCACTTGTCTTGTTTCGCATTCACATTTCAAAAAATAAAAGATAAAAAAGAATCACAAAGTAGATTTTCAGCAAAAGAAAAAAATAGTGTAAAATGGCAAATGTGAATCCAGGGTTGACTAGAAGTGAAGTGGATGACCATTATAAACCCGTAAGTTTGACTGCAACCAAGTCTTTCATCTACTACATAAATCCAGCTCTGTATGCCAAGTAATACCCCAACAACGCGTTTTTCTCCATTTGTTTTCTCCAGCAACAATAATAAGCCTGGAAAGTAGTGCACTTTGTTGAAGTATAATATATATTATTTTATTTTTATTCATGAAAACACTTAATTTTAAACAAAATAAAAGTGGGTTACAAAAATATCATTGAGGTATTTTCTATGAATTCAATATTTCATCAATAAATTAATAACATCAGTTTAAACTATCAAATTAAAATGGACATTTATATGTCAACTCAGTAGGCTTTCCTCGTATACCCAGTGTTATTCATCTGAATTATGATTTAGATTATTGGATGAAGTAACATAAAAACTACTGAAGGAGTATAGTCTGAAACAGGTTGAGTTTTACCAATTTAAAATAATATGTATTTTTACTTAAAAGTTAAAATAAAAAGTTTTCATGAATAAATCATATTTTGTTATCATTAAAATACAGGTTGAGTTTTACCTTGATTAGCATGAATTGTTGTCAATGTAGGAGGATATGAATTTAAATGCACTGAAACGCATTATCCACCTATTTATAGGTTTGGGATGAACTATAGGTAGTACTAAATATTATGTAAAAAAAAAATAGATATAATCGAAACTTGTAATGAAATTATTAATATATATTTATATTTATAAGTTTGAGATGAACTATAGGTAGTACTAAATATTATGTCAAAAAATAGATATAATCGAAACTTGTAATGAAATTATTAATATATATTTATATTTATAAGGATCTCTTGTCTCTAGTGTGAAAAGCTCTTAAAATAGCCACCGATGACCACAAAAATAAAACAATTATTCACATATGGACTTGAAATCGTCAAATACCTCCATTAATATTCTATTGACAATTCACACATGGGTTATCATTTTTGCCTGTTTTATTTTCCTTTTCCTCTTCTCATTATTATTTTAGTATGAATGAAACCACAGTAAGAGAATATAAGATTACACTTTTTTTATTATAAAAAGTAAGCATTGTTTAAGGATTAAACACAAAGTGATATTATTCAGTGAAATATTATATTTTGGAAGAGGTTAATAAATGGAATTGAAAAACTTTGGCATGCAAGAAATTTTAATAGAATTACCCATGTCTTTATCAAGTACTTAGATTTGGTTGCCTTCTTAATTGTAGCATATTATGAGGAAACTCCAAGGTGATGTATCTTGACTTTGTTTTAGTCTTGTGTGGATAATCTAATCTTACCTGTCTCAAAATGAAACATAACAACAACAATAATAATACATTGCCCGATTCCTACATTTCATAACCAGAATAGATTGGATAATATAGTAAAAGGATATAATAAAATCGAAATCAAGATCTAGGACATATATCATAATTTTGTTGATTTTGTTTATATAATTAAAAAGAAAAACATTTTGACAAAAGCCTTGCAAATGATTAATGACTTCAAACTTTGATGTTTTATGCATTTAATCTGGAAATTAGTGTTGAGTAATCACGCATTCTGAATTTTTAATATAAAATTTCATGTGACCAAATGAGAACAGTTGAACGAATCAAAGAATAGCTGCTAATAAATTCGTGTTGCCAAAAATTTCGCAGGGATCACGTGATTGTTATACATAACAAAAGATTCACTTCTTACATTAAAAGAAATCTCCTCACTTCAATGATGACCCGAAATAGCACTAATGATTCGATTCTGAAACCTTCACTACAAAATTTCTGAAAAGAATTGCTTAGGACAAGGTGATTTCATCTTCCATCGCTTCTTAAGACTTTAGTGATCAACTCCCTAAATTTGAGCATAGTCGCGCTATGTCTCAACATGTCATATCCGACGACATCTTATTTCGGTTCTCCATAACTTTATCTCTGTCCTATTTGGTTGACTCATGCCACACACACTTGGCTCCTCTATAAAATCCCTCGTTAATCATCATTAGGAGAGAATTCAAATATGTTATAAATTTTGGTTGTCTTATTCCAACATAACAACTTTGGTGTATTTAAAATTTTGGAATTGACATGTTTGACTTTTTAATGATATGAGTTGTGATTTAATCTTTTTTATGTAGCAAATGAAGAACTAATACATGCTACAATCCGCTTTAAATCATCTTTATCCATTCAACTAATTTAAGGAGAAGGGAGAAATTTAAAGTGTTGAAATGTTTATCATTATCTTTTATCTCTTGAGCGAGTTTTGAAGCCATTGAAAGATTTATTTATGAAGGCTGTTATATGATAAATACTCAAATAATTAATGACATAATTTCAGTTTTTAAATGAGAGTTTAAATCTTATCAAAATACTGTTGGACGATCACTTGAAGACGCCTATAAATAAATAGCATCGTGGCATCACTTGGTGTGCAATTTTTGAGTATATTTAACATTTGTATTTTGCTATTTTATTAGGTAAAGTTGTGATACTTTATTAGATATTATTTGGAGAGGCTTATTGATTGTATTGTGAGGTATTTGGGTGAGTGATTTGTAACAATTGGGGTCAATGTTGGGGCTGCAAGTACTTCTTTGTGTAAGGGTAGATTCCCCTTAAGTCAATAGGTGATCCAAACGATTGTTAAATAAAATCATTCACTAAGCAAGGCTTCGGAGAGTAGGACTGGTGAATCTGAACTGCGTTAGCAAATATTGTGTGTTAATTCTCTCCTTATTTTGCTCATTGTTTCACTTTTCATTTAATCTATTTACTTTGATTCTGTTGCAACAACAATTAGAACGAAACTATTTTCTAAGTGTAAACTGAAGGCTTTTTCAAAACCTAATAACAACTAAGTGGGTTTTGACACCATTAGGTGTGAAACGCTCAAAACATCCATCAACACATCTTATACCAACAATTGGCATTGTTTGTGGGAACTCAACACAAAAGGTCCTATCTTTACCCCACAAAAGACCTTTGCTCACAAAACTCATGAACTTACTCACAACACCTAACGAAGCTACCTATCAAACCAATATTATCAAGTTAGACAACTTTAGAACCATGAAGACCTAAATGATTATTTCCACAACATATTATATCTACATAATTCCTCTTCCAACTTGCAAACTCAAGCCAATCACCAAGATCAACAAACTTCTTTACTGGAGATTTGTTCCTACAACCATGCAAAGAGAAATTTCCCTAAACAAAACCCTCACCAAACTCAACTCCAGCACAATGCCAACCCCAACCAAATAAGCTTTAAAGGCACTTGAGCCTCTCTTTAGAAAAGTGATTGGCCATCCTAAAGGATGAGTTTTAGCTCATGCATCATAAAATCCTCAACTTGAAAAGGGCAACAATTCTTATAACCCCTATCAATTGACCAAAAGTAGAGCTATCAAAACCCAAAAAGAACATACAAGGTAGAAAAAAAAATTTCGACGACTATACACATCTCATAGCCTTAAGAGCCTATATATTGAGTTGAGCAAGGAACAAATGAGTCCTTAGTCCACCACCACCATTAAAGAGGTCAAACCCCCAAGAAGGCAACCCACTTCAAAGTGCAAGTACCACAAAGATATTAGGTGATGCGTCATGAACTAACTAAAAGTTTGACTAATGCAAGTGCACCTATCAATTAATAGTATAGTTACGATGAGCAAAGATATCATTCCCATAAAGACTAAAAATACTAGTAATTACTATCTTTCTATTATTTAACAAATAAATTTGAGTGATTGATTAAAACTAAAATTAACTAAATTAATTAACTACGAACACGAAAAAGAACAAAACACGAAAATAATTGAGTAATAACCAAAAAGTGAAACAATACCCAGGAAACAATTCACCTAGATTGCATCTGTCACTATCAATCTAAATTACGTAATTTCTTTACTTAGTAACTTGATCCGTAGAAATCCCTAAATTATGCTAATATCTCTTTCGAGAGTAAGAGCAACTGACTCTAGGTTGAATGATTGAAATTTCTTTATAATTAAATGTAACACCCCTAACCCGTATCCATCGCTGGATTAGGGTTGTGAGGCATTACAAAACATAACACAGCTCAAAACAGGTATTCATTGCATTTCTTGCTCCGTAAAGCAA
This sequence comes from Gossypium raimondii, assembly GCF_025698545.1. Lineage (NCBI taxonomy): Eukaryota > Viridiplantae > Streptophyta > Magnoliopsida > Malvales > Malvaceae > Gossypium > Gossypium raimondii. The sequence continues at coordinate 42,013,803 of NC_068567.1, read as the reverse complement.
TCACTTTAATACACTAATCCTATTTAAATTTCGATGCTTAATATTACTATATGCATAACGTTCGTATATTGAAGTTTTCTTTTAAGCTTATAAGATTACGAAGCATACATTTCATAAACTGAATATCAAATATAAGAAAATTATTATGCGCATATAACCAAATTAAATTAAACCATTCAAACCAAATCATGAGCACACATTGCCATTTATTCTTTCCTCTACTCGACTAACAATTACCATATAAAAATATACTCAAATCATGCCCAACTCATTTAAATAATAATAGTCAACAATTCAAACATTAGCAACCATGACGTATATGCTTAAATCGATACACATTCAATTTACCTAACTTTAACCGATTTTGCATGTGCATTATTTACTAACTCTAGACCTATAAACAAGATAATTATACATCAAACTATGATACCAAAACATACCTATTTTTCCATTACAAGTTTATGCGCATGTAACCATACTAATTTGAACCATTTTACGCACATATAACATTAAAAGTACACCTAATTTGCATGCTTAAAATACATATACATAACCAATCGCTTAACCGCATATTTGGTCATCCAAGATGACTTCAATACATAACATAACCATATCACATACTCATTAATAAGAGTCTAATATTTTAGCCGAATATACATATACACTTTATTCATCATTTCTAACCATTTTACTAATGCAAGCATACTATTTCAATATGTCCATTATCCAAAGTATAGCATAGTTCCCACATAACAAATACAACCATTTTCACGACTCGAATTAAAGCTAATTGTACCATTTATAACCGTACCTAAAAAAATCCAATATACAAGCAATCATATAAATATAACTTAGTTCATATAAACTTATCATAGTCTAAACCACAACCATCACTACATTAGCATCACATAACTGAATCATAAAACAATATACATTACACATATATATCATGACTGAATATTCACAACCATTAGCAACATGAGCAAGCCATTTTCTCATGGCTTGGCTATATATATGCACAATTCAAAACCAACCATATTAAGCTAGACTATACATGCCATTAGTCATAAATACAAGTTTTCTTTCAAAGTACCAAAATAGATATTGATGCGGTCGTTGAAAGCACCAAAAATATCTTATCCCTAATAAATAATGAAAAGAATAGTAAAAGGGAAGTAGGGTCAAATCCTCAGGGACTGGACTTGCAAAATATCTTGTTCCGTGATATCCCAGGCGAGTCTTGCCCAAGACAACTGCGTTCTGAAAAAATAAAAACAATAGCGTAATTAAATTGTTGGATCTAGAAACGAAAAATAAAATAAAAAGCAATTAAGAATATTGAATTGAAAATTTGAGAAATTAAAATAAAGTTAAGAGAAAGAAAATTCTTATGGAGATTCCACCTCCAGTTGTCTCGTTCGCCTTGGGTTCAATCCTCGGCTTTTAGATGATCCTTCCCAAACCAAATAAGCCGCTTATAGTGGAAGAGGACGCCTACGACCACCAGCTCCAATGATTTAGACTTACGATTTGATGGAACCTGACTCTAGCTAACAATCACTTCTGTGAGATCGTCTTATGCTAGATCAACGCTTCTCAATGACGAATCCCACGCCATTTTGTCTCTTGGGCTCGCCAACCTCTGACGCAGTAAGCTAACGAACCGACTGTGCAACCTTCTCAAAACATACAAAGCGGCCGCCTTTGCATATATTGAAAAACTTACTTCTTAAGGGACTTGGACTAAGCGTCACTCAGAGTCTGGAGAAACGATGAATACTCAAAGAAGAAGGCTAAGTACGGATTCTAAGCCTCAAGAACCTTTTTGGGGATTTTTGACAACCTTCGGCTAGATGGGTTTAGTGGCTCATGGTTATGGTAGAAAAGAAAATAAATAAAATAAAAATAAAGATTTTATTGAAAAGAAATATGAAAAGAACAAAAGCCTAGACTTTTGGGGAGAGAGTGTTTACAGAAAAAGAAAAAGATGAGATCCCCTTTTGAGTCACTTCACCCCCTATTTATAGTGCTAGGGGAGATATTCTAATTCTACTTAAATTCCTAAAAGATAAATACATTTAATTGAAGATAAATAAAGATAAAATAAAATCCTAAAATAATCCTTAATAATTATCTCAATATTAATTATCCTAATATAATTAAAATAGAGTTTAATAAAATAAAATCTCTTCTTTTTGCATTTCAACCCTTGTGTCCTCCATGCTTGCACTTTTGGCACCAACTTTTCCTTGTGTCGCACATTGGCCCATTTTATCTCTAAATTCACGCTTTTGGCCCTTAATTTCACTTTTGCCTCAAATTTAGTCCCTATGAGATAAAAGATCATAAATAGCTCAAATTAGCAGGATCATACTCAGAATAAATACATAATTAATACATAAAAATACGTTATTCTAGAGTGTTATCAAATCCCCCTACTTAGCCCATGCTTGCCCTCAAGTATGGTTCCTATCTACTGTGAAAGTTAGATTCTGCCATAAAAGAAATACAACTCCAAAGTTTTATAAAAATCAGTCAAAAATGCATATGAAAAATAAAGAGAAACCTAAGCTTGCTTTAAGTAAAACAGAAAAAGTTTTTCAATTAATACACACAAAAATTAGAATAAGCTTGAATTATTTAATGAAAATTAGGTAATTTACCAAACCTACCAAGACACCCTATTTGTTTCCTCCTTTAGTCCCCAAATTATTTTTTTCTTTCTTTTTTTTTGTTTTTTTGTATGCTTTAGGAATATACTGAACCTTTTGACGCGAAGAGAGATGACAGCCAAGCACCCCACCCCGGTTACTCAGCCCAGCAAACTCCTAATTTATTATGATTTTTCTTAAGAACACATCAAACCTTTTGACGCGAAGAAAGATGACACCAAGCACCCCACCCCTTACATTTCATTTAACATGTTCTTAAAATTAATTACAGTTAGCGGAGTTTTACCTAACACGTCACACAACCTTTTGACGCGAAATAGGATGACAACCCAAGCACCCTACCCCGGTTACTCAGTCAGTCACGTTTTTAAGCTGCACTCATAACCACGGAACATTAAATGACATTAATAATAAATTTTTTTATGAGGACTTTAGAGAAAAATAATAATAATCAAGTGTCAAAAATAAGTTTCAGTAATTACCTTAATAGTCATCAACATATTTTAGCATGCAAACATATTAAGTGTCCACTTTGTATTTAAACTTGATCAATTTTACGAAAAGCAAGATAAAGTTAACTTTATGAATCACAATTATTTTTACTCTAATAAAAATAAAACAGTGGAGATGGCATCAATTATGAAAAATTCGTAATTTTCTCAGAAAACAAGAATCATGCTTGTAGGTCAAACAGTAGGCAATTCTTGGTAAAAATCTTAGGCATGAAAAGAGGCAGGAGATGGACAAAATAAAGCCTCAAGAAGCAACACCAGCCAAAAATAATCACAGCAACAGCAACAATAACCAAAATCACAGCAGAAAATGATAGTAATAACGAAGAATACCTCCCCCCTACTGAAAGCACATTGTCCTCAATGTGGACGAAAATAAATAAATAGGTAGAAAAGTTTAGAAAAACTCCCCGTATGATCACAAATGATGGCAATGAGCTTGGTCAGTTGCTGGCCAAAGGTTTCAAGTCAGGCCTTAATGCGCTTTAAGTGTTGCTTAACGGTTTGGTTCATTTTTTTTTCTAAGCAAAAGAAGAAAAATCGATTAATATCCAAATAAGTAATAAATAATAAAATAAAGTAATAAATAAAGTAAAGAAAAATAATAATAATAAATAATAAAAATTATAAAAATTGGGTTGTCTCCCAACAAGCGCTTGTTTAACGTCGTTAGCTCGACGCCGTTATTGGTTCTATGGTGGTTCCAAATAGATTTTCTTAACCGTGTGGGCTTGAAAATTCTCATAAAATGGCTTCAACCACTGGCCATTGACTACGAACCGCTTTCCAGATTCTTCACTATCTATTTCAATCGCTCCATGTGTGAACACTTTAGTAACAATAAAATGTCCTTGCCATCGTGATCGAAGCTTACCCGAGAATAACTTTAACACGGAGTTATAAAGTAAAACTTTTTGTCCTACCGAAAAATGCTTCTGAGCTATTCTCTTATCGTGAAACAACTTTGTCTTGTCTTTATAAATGCGAGCATTCTCGTAGGCATCATTGCGAATTTCTTTTAACTCTTGAATGTCTAATTTCCTTGCCTTTCCTGTGGGTTCTAACTCCAACTCTGGTTCCTGTATAACAGAAGGTAACAGTTTAGTATTTGGAGATAATAACTCATTAACAAATTCAATTTCATCAAGTTCAGAATTATCTCCATAAATTGACTGAAAATTTTCTTCCACCAAAGAGTCAATTATATCGATACGATTTACGCTCAAGATTTCGCTTGGATGGCTAATTGCGTCGTAGACATTAAACTTTACGATCTCCCCATCAAACTCCATCGTGAGAGTTCCACTTCGAACATCAATTTTAGTACTAGCTGTACTAAGGAACGGTCGACCAATGAGAGATCTCAAGATCCGAGTGCTATCCTCCTCCATTTTGATCACATAAAAATCTGCAGGGAAAATAAGCTCGTTAACTTTTACCAGAACATCCTCAAGGACTCCTTCTGGATGCACAACAGACTTGTCCGCCAATTGAATGATAACACCTGTTTTTGTCAAAAAACCCGCGTTAAGTGATTCATAAATAGAATATGGCATTACATTTATAGAAGCCCCTAGATCACACATAGCCTTCTTAATTCCTAGATGGCCTATTTTGCATGGTATTGCAAACATGCCCCTATCCTTGCATTTTGTTGGCATTTTCGTTGTAACATCATGGATACATTTTCACCAACATTCACCCTTTCATTACTTGTTAATTTTCGCTTGTTGGTGCAAAGCTCTTTAAGAAATTTAGCATACCGTGGTATTTGCTTGATGGCGTCCAACAGCGGGATATTGATCTCGACATTCCTAAATGTTTCAAGGATTTCCTTGTCCTCTTTACCTCTTCGACACTGGTTGAATCGTTCGGGAAATGGAGGTTGAATTTTAGGCAATGGAGGCTTGGTCGACTGTTCGTCTTTTTGGGTTTTTCTGGGCAATTTCTTGGGCAAGATTCTGTCAGAATCGATTCCAAGATCTTTTCGCTTCGTAACGCCACCGCATTTGCATTTTGTCCGGGTTTGGTTACATTTGTGACGGCACTTCCTTGAGAGTTTAATTTCTCGATCGATGTGGTCAACTCTCGATAGACGCCTCGGTTTCTGTTGGAAATCCTTCATCTCCTTTTGGAAATTAAGATTTTCTTCTGAAAATCAAGAACATTAGTCGCTAACTTATTGACCATGGTTTCTAGAAAATTACGAACCTTGCGGTACATTATGGAAACCGATTTTGGTATGGTGATTATTTCGTAGATTAGCCCCATAACTTAAGTTAGGATGGTCCCTCCACCCTGGGTTGTAGGTATTAGCATAGGGGTCGTATTGCCTTTGTGGCGGCCCAGGGAAATTTCCCACAGCATCCAGATGGGCCGTGGTATCATCATACAAACTGGGACAAGCATCAGTTGCATGATCAGGTGTAGCACATATTCCGCATAACCGAGCTGTCTTTGCTTTTTCTGCAATAAGAGAGTTCATCATATTAGTAAGTCTATCAACTTTATCCTCTAAGGTTGAAGTATTGGCTCGGAACTGCTGAGAATTTGCAGCCATCGTGGAGATCAAGTCTCTCGCTTGATGAGGAGTCATGTTGACCAATGCTCCTCCACTAGCAGCGTCTACCATATTCATCTCCATGGGCTTCAAACCTTCGTAAAAGTATTGGAGGAGAGATTGCTCCGTTATACCATGTTGTGGACAGCTTGCACACAACTTCTTAAACCGCTCCCAATAATCATAAAGGGACTCAGCTTCTTTTTGCCTTATTCCAACGATCTCTCTTCTTAGCTCACCGCCGAGATGTTGAAAAACCTGCTTCGAAACAAACGAGATAGATCAGCCCAAGTTGTAATAGATCCAGGGGGTAAATAAAATAACCATTCCTTAGCAGAATCTGCTAGGGAGAAAGGGAAAGCACGTAATTTAATCGATCCTCGCCACCCCCGAGGTTTCATGCTAAGACAAACCATATGAAATTCTTTCGGATGCTTGTGGGGATTTTCATTTTGTAACCCACGAAAAGTTGGCAATAATGGATTAAACGACTTCAACTCAAAATCGGTATCCATAGTAGGATACGCGATGCACAATGGTGGTTGTTCTGTTTGAGACTTGACCGATTGTTCAATTGTTTGAGCCATTGGTTCGTGTGCTAAATTTGGGTTTTCGTTAACCTAGCGTTAAGCACTTCTTCCGGTGAGTCGACTTCTAATTTTTGCTTTCAAGTGTTCGAGTAGGATTTTCGTTAACCCTAGACTCACCTTAAATCGACTTCAATTTACGGCGTTGGATTACTTTGAGTTCCCACCACCGACGCTTTTTCAGTAACTTTGTCTCCTTGCGATTGGCTCTAGAAGTCTTCTCAATTTCTGAATCGAACGCAAGAGTACCTGGAGCAGATCTGGTCATAAGAAACAAAAAACAAGATTAGTACGTTGCTAGTCCCCGGCAACGGCGCCAAAATTTGATGTCGTTGAAAGCACCAAAATATCCTATCCCTAATAAATAATGAAAAGAATAGTAAAAGGAAGTAGGGTCAAATCCTCGTGGATTGGACTTGCAAAATATCTTGTTAGTGATATCCCAGGCAGAGTCTTGCCCAAGACAACCTGCGTTCCTGAAAAAAATAAAAACAATAGCAGAATTAAATTGTTGGATCTAGAAACGAAAAATAAAATAAAAATAGAATTAAGAATATTGAATTGAAAATTTGAGAAATTAAAAATAAAGTTAAGAGAAAGAAAATTCTTATGGGAGATTCCAGCCTCCAGTTGTCTCGTTCCGCCTTGGGTTCAATCCTCGGCTTTTAGATGATCCTTCCCAAACCAAATAAGCCAGTTATAGTGGAAGAGGACGCCTACGACCACCAGCTCCAATGATTTAGACTTACGATTTGATGGAACCTGACTCTAGCTAACAATCACTTCTGTGAGATCGTCTTATGCTAGATCAACGCTTCTCAATGGCGAATCCCACGCCATTTTGTCTCTTGGGCTCGCCAACCTCTGACGCAGTAAGCTAACGAACCGACTGTGCAACCTTCTCAAAACATACAAAGCGGCCGCCTTTGCATATGTTGAAAAACTTACTTCTTAAGGGACTTGGACGGAGCGTCACTACAGAAGTGTGAGAAACGATGAATACTCAAAGAAGAAGGCTAAGTACGGATTCTAAGCCTCAAGAACATTTTTGGGGATTTTTGACAACCTTCGGCTAGATGGGTTTAGTGGCTCATGATTGTGGTAGAAAAGAAAATAAATAAAATAAAAATAAAGGTTTTATTGAAAAGAAATATGAAAAGAACAAAAGCCTAGACTTTTGGGGAGAGAGTGTTTACAAAAAAAGAAAAAGATGAGATCCCCTTTTGAGTCACTTCACCCCCTATTTATAGTGCTAGGGGAGATATTCTAATTCTACTTAAATTCCTAAAAGATAAATACATTTAATTGAAGATAAATAAAGATAAAATAAAATCCTAAAAATAATCCTTAATAATTATCTCAATATTAATTATCCTAATATAATTAAAATAGAGTTTAATAAAATAAAATCTCTTCTTTTTGCATTTCAACCCTTGTGTCCTCCATGCTTGCACTTTTGGCACCAACTTTTCCTTGTGTCGCACATTGGCCCATTTTATCTCTAAATTCACGCTTTTGGCCCTTAATTTCACTTTTGCCTCAAATTTAGTCCCTATGAGATAAAAGATCATAAATAGCTCAAATTAGCAGGATCATACTCAGAATAAATACATAATTAATACATAAAAATACGTTATTCTAGAGTGTTATCAGATATTGATAGTGTGATGATGTTCCTCAACGATCCCAAGCTCGAGCAAGCTTTCAATATCTAAAAAACAACAACAAATAAAAATACAAAGTAAGCTTGGAAAGCTTAGTAAGCCATAAGCAAATAAATTAATACAAGAACATTCATAATTCAATTTGAAACAACCAAACCTAACTAATTCCATACATATATATAATGTCATTTCTCATAAAGTTCATATGATCACTAAAGTCATCAACACTTACCTTTTCTTTCAAAGTTCGTATAAACTTAATACTTACCTTAATCGTTTAAATCGAACTCACATTCGGTCTTGTCATGTCTTTGCCTGTAGAATCATTCGGAATCAAAAAGGATACACGAATAACTCAAAAAGCTCGTACAATGCCAACGTCCTAGACGTGGTCTTACATGTAACAAACAACGATGCCACAGTCCCGGACAGGGTCTTACACGTAATCATATACGATGCCAATGTCCTAGACATGGTCTTACACGTAAATCTCAAATCGATGCCAACGTCCCAGACGTGGTCTTACACAAAATCACATATCAGAACCCTATGGTTCGTGCAGGGCTTTCGGATGTCGTAATTCAATAATATCAAGCTCGTAAAGAATTTTCCCATGCATAAAATAATTCGGCATTTAAACATTTATTCACAAAAATTCAATTCAGCATTTATAATACATAAATATTCAAATTAACGACATTTATTTACTTATGAACTTACCTCGAACGAAGACGAACGAACCGGAACGACTATTCGACAACTTTAGATTTCCCCCGATCCAATTCCGATTTCCTCTTTTCTTGATCTAAATTAATAAAAATTTGACTTGTTTATTAACATATTCATTCATTTTCATCCATAAACACATAATTTGGGAAATTTGCACTTTAGACCCTAAAATTCACATTTTTCACAATTTAGTCCATATTTCACAAAACATAAAATACACATAATTTAATAATATCCTAGCTTGGTCGAATATTCCTTTAGCCCATATAAGCCTACATATTTCATTTATTTCACATTTTAGCCCCTCAATTTTTCATTTTCACAATTTAACCCAAAATACTCAAATTCATAAAAAATCTCAATACAAAACATATTAATCCAACACCTATCTTTAATAATTCATCAATTAACATCATTAAACTCACAAATTCATCAATGGATTAACTCACAATCTTCATCAAAATCAAAAATTGAGGCATGGGCTTAATAAAATGTTAAACAACAATCACAAAAACATAGAAATTATCAAAAATGGATCAAAACACATACCTTAATCACCAAAAATCAAGGCCGAACCCTAGCTTAATCTTTTTCTTCTATTTTCTTATTAATATCGACCAAAGATGGACATAATGGCCTAATTTCATACTTTTATTTTATTATTTCATTATTTAATTATACATTTCCCTTTTTAACCTTTATAGTTTCATTTAAAATCCACTAACCTTAGGCTTTTATGTCCATCCGTAAATTCAAAGGTATAATTTCAACATAAGGCCCCACATAATGAAAGCCATATCACTATAGTACTTTAACAAATAGCAAGTCACTTTTGTATTTTACGCGATTAAGTCTTTTTCACAATAAAGCACTCAAACGGATAAATTAAAGCACGAAAATTTCACACATGTCAATTCACGTACCATAAGCACAGAAAATAATATTAAAATATCTTTTTGACTCGAATTTGTGGTCTCGAAACCACTGTCCGACTAGGGTCTAAACTGGGCAGTTACATTAAAACCCCTATTATTGCATTAACTTGAGCTATGAATCCTCTTATTAGATTTGACTCTAATCCGGTAAATTTATGTCATCCTATTTTTAGGATTGCATGCAACTCCACTCAATTATGCAAAATCTACTCTTAAACAGGGTCTATTCCTCCTCTAATTTAAGCACATCAAACATGGATCAACAATCTGGAAATATCAGACCAAGAATTAAGCACACATAATTGAGAACAAGATATAAGTATTTATTTACGTAAAATAAAAATCAAACAACAGAATCTATCATAGGGTTCATCTTTCTTAGGTATTTAGAAAATTAGTTCAAGCTTGCAAATAAAAACATCCAAGATATAGTATAACCACAAGAAACAAAAAAAAAAATTCATGATAGCTTCCTAAGAAATCAAATGCAAATCTTTAATCTTGATGGAAATCTACTTTAGAATTGGCCTCAATGGTGTTTTTTGAGCTGTTTTTTTGAATATTCTATGACGGCTCCATCTTATTTTTTTTATTTTTATCATATATACATCTTATAATGCCGAAAAAAATCTAAAAATCACATTTTTTCGCTGTTCAAAGTGTAAATTCGCGCAATCGACATGGCCTTCCACATGGTCGTGTGGTTCACATGCCCGTTTGGCTAGACGGTGTGGAATGGTCAATCCGTGTGGCTCCTGTAGCTTGTTCCTATTTTTCAATTTTCGCTCGTTTTTGCTCTCAAATGCTCTATTAAGCATAAAAACATGAATTTGAAGGATTAGGAGTATAAAATTTACAATTAACATCGAATAATTATCCAAAAATGTATTAAGAATGAGGTTAAAATATGTTACTTTTAGCACTTATCAAATATCCCTAGACTTAAACATTTGCTTATCCTCAAGCAAAATCCTCAACCCACATTAAAGTTAGCTTCCCTCAATTTATTATTTTCATCGACAATGTATTAGGATAATTTACAGATAATCATGCATTGGAATTCACACTAAAATGACAGTAAACAACACAAGCAATCCAAGCAAAGAACTTTAAGTCTTAAAAACATTAGGCATCTCCTCTATCTCAATAATTACCTAAAATTTAAACTCAACAAGAATTAACATCCTTACTAAGGATTCACTCAAAGCACTCAAAGTGTTTAAGGTTCAAGTAATTTGCACTCAACAGTCAAACAAAAAAATGTTATTACTATTGGAAAACAAAAAAAAAATATAGACTTTTTCAACACCTTTTGAGCTCTAATTCATATAGTTTCGTAGTAATTTTTGTCAAAATTCATACTTTAATTATAAAATAATTAATTTGAACTTAAATTATTAACATATTGAATTTTAATTATTTTTATAAAAAATTTCACAAATTTGGTTTATTTTCGATAATTTTGTACAAAAGTGAAAACTGGCTCGACAGTCACCTCGAAAGGCTTGAACTATTGGGGCAATTTTCTGCATCAAGTGAATCAAGAGCAAGGCTAATTATTTTTTCCAGCCAAGGATGGTCCAATAATGATTATTATACATATTTTATAATTAATTTTGATCCAAAATTAATTAGGTTAAAAATTAATTATAAGCCTGAAGAAGAAAGTGGTCCAATTGTGCTAAGTAAAAGAGGATTGATCCAACAAGAAGGGGGCAGCCCAAACCGTCCATATAGCTGACCTAATCAGCTGATTTTAGCTATTTTTCACACTTGCAAAACAACCTTTGAACTTCTCCTAAATGCCATTCGACCCCTCCACTTTTCATGCATTTTACTTTTTGCCCCAAGCTAAAAATAGTAAGTTTGAATCACTCAAATTTGATCAATGCATGGCCGGCCAAGGGAAAGGGAGTGGCTGATAATTCTTTGCTATTTTAGCAACCAATCCCACCTATAAATACCCCTCTTCCCTTCCTCATTTTACACACATCTCTTCGTTTCTCTATTCCATTTCCTTCATTTTTTCCCATTTCATTTGTCCTCTTCCTTTGAATTGCATTCTGTTCACTTAAATTACTAAAATTCATGTTTGTGTTGTTATTAGGCCTTGGTAGATTGTTCAATTAAATAAAACCATGCATAAATTATACTTGCATTACAATTGTAAGGTAACGAATGAATTAATTATTAATCATATTGAAATTGTAATTAATTGACACAATATTTAATTGGTGCATATTTAATCTTCTAATGTAGGTGATGGTTAAATTAGAGATGGTATTAAGCGGTACATTAGCCTTGCATAACTTGCAAGATTATTGTGATTAAATTGTTTCAATATAGGAATATGTTGTTACCTCACTTAATCTTATACCGCTTATGAAAATTGATTAATTGTTTGAATTGACATTAGAGTATGTTCAAGAGATTAATTGATTTAGTAAGTATGTATGTGCATTAGTTAACAAAATACCAAGTTACCATAAAAATATTCGTAACAACATTAACATGGGTTTAATAATTCTAAGTTAAGGAATGTAATTGATCTAACACATTTATGTCATATTGATTAAACTTGTATTTTTAGAAATCGTGCATCGAAATTTTTACTTTTATTTTTCTTAGATTACTTAGTTAATTTTTAGTTTTTAAATCACTTCTTCAAATCAACATATTTTTCCTTCACCAAATTGTTTAAAGTTGCGTTTCATAAATATTTTCTTTCACAGTCCCTGTGTGTACGATAACTTGGCATTTACTTGTCACTTTATTAATTGTTAACGATTGTGTACACTTGTACATTTCTGTCGTTCCAACCATATGCTTGCTTGAAAATCAAATCTCCACCACTATATAAATGAGATGACACACCAATCAAGAGGTCTTACAAGGTTGTAATGGGGCTTAGGTTAAGGGTATGGATAAAGTCAGAAAAGTTGGTTACAATTGAGATTTGAGTTAATAAGTTACCAAACTAAAAAGACCAATTGTTAAATTAAAAGAATTCACATCAACAAGAAATAAATAAAGGAAGTAAGCTTTTCAACAGAAAATGAAACTAACAATTCTAGCTCAATCAAAATTTTTTAAATTTTTTTTCACTTTTTTTTCATTTCATTCTATTAAGAACAAGAAACTCAACAATACAAATGATGAAACATAGTTAGACAACTAACCAAATCAAATCTCGATAAAAAAGGAGTCAATAAAAGGATAATTTTACAATGTAGATATGGGTTATGGGTTAACATAAATGGGTGAGAAAAAAATGTGTTAGGATCAATGGTGTTTACTAGGGATAAGACAACAGGTAAACTGATTAAATGTTAGATGTGTTAAATCCTAAGTGCCTCTATCATCTCAATATATCAAATCACTAATGTGGTCTCGACATGTATAATCGAAGCGAGTTCTAGAATAACAAATCAAGTTGACATACTCACAACCAAAAATAAAATAAGCACGAAATAAAATATATACTCTATAGGCTCAAAAGCTCACAAAAAATTATGGTTTTAATGTCAAACTTGCAATTTCAAATTTCAAAATAATTCTTCAGTTTAGGGAGACAACCTAAAACAATAATTTCTAAAAAACGACTTATCGTACTTGACTCTATCGCGTCTTAAAGTATAAATCAAATAATACACAAAAAATCCACAAATTATTCCAAAACAAAATCACTAAAAACTCCAAATTAAACAAAATTAACTTTAATGATAAGTTTGAGAGAATTACTTAAACACAAACAATAATTTAGAGAATCTATCGTATAAACATCCTCCCTACACTTAAGATGTACATTCCCTCAATGTACAAACAAATATAAACCAATAAGCAAAATACCAAAAGGGAAAGAAAGAACTAAAACTGTCCTGAATTTGGATGAATTTTTCGGAATAGTGAAATCGAAATCGTAAGAGATTCTAAATGAAGTACATATTTTCGAGCACACTAATAAGAAAATAAACAAAAATAAAATAAGATAAAGAGATGACAAAACAAATAGAAAAACAACCGAAAAAAAGTGCATAATAAAATCAAATAAAACATATAAATATGAAAAATAAAATAAAAACAAATAAAAATAAAAGTACCAAAAAACAAAAACTAAATAAAATCACTTTGATTGAGGTAGGAAGGAAACAAAAGAAGAAGAAAAAAAAACTAGCTTTAAAGAAAAAAAAAAGGGAGGGGGACATGACTATGTGCTAGACCATGTGAGCCACACAGTCGTGTGGCTCACATGGCTGTGTAGCCAGACCGTGTATCTCTCTAAGGCCGTGTAGCCTATTCGAAAAATTTAAAATTTTGCTCCAATGTAGTGTGTCATACACAACTGTGTGTCATCACCTAGACCGTGTACTGTTGTCGTTTGCTTCTCCCACGCCTGTATACATGAACATGTGTGTAACAACCCATTTTTTAGTAGTGTTAGAAATAGTGGTTTTGGGGCCACAAATCTAACAAGTGAGTCCGTAAATATTATTATTTAATATTTACGAGTCAAATGTAGCAATATATTGGATTTTGATTTGATTATTTTTAATAAGTGAACAAATAATTAAGTACAAGTTTGTCCCTAAAGTTAAGTGGTCTTGGAAAATGAGGTTTTGGGACCTCATTTTCGTAGATCGAGCCTGTAAATATTTTTTATTAAATATTCCCTTATTATCACCTTAACTCGAGCTATGGATTCCCCTAGTAGATTTGACTTTAATCCAGGAGATTTTTGTCGTCCTATTTTTAGGATTGCATAGAACTCCACTCAATTACGCAAGATCTACTCTTAAATAGGGTTTATTCCTCCTCTGATTTAAGCTCATTAAACATGGATCAGTAGTCTAGAAATATCAATCCAAGAATTAAACACACATAATTGAGAACAAGATTCAAGCATTTATTTGCGTAAAATAAAAGTCAAACGACAGATTACATCATAGGGTTCATCTCCCCTAGGTATTTAGAAAATTAGTTCATGCTTGCAAATAAAAACATCCAAGATACAATATAACCACAAGAAATAAAGAAACTTATGATGACTTCTTAAGAAATCAAATGCAAATATTCAATATCTGCTTCAAAATTGGCTTCAATGATGTTTTCTGAGTTGTTTTCTTGAATATTCTATGACGATCCCTCCTATCTTTTTTTTTTGTCATATATACATCTTAGAATACCAGAAAAACTTAAAAATCACGTTTTTTTTTGCTATTCAGAGTGCAAATTTGCGCAATCGACATGGCCTACCACATTGTCGTGTGGTAGCCCGTGTGGTTTAAACGGCCGTTTGGCCAGGCCATGTGGAATGGGTCAACCTATGTGGCTCTTGTAGCTTGCTCTGATTTTTCAATTTTAGCTCATGTTGCTCCCAAATGCTGTATTAAGCATAAAAACATTAATTTAAAGGATTAGGAGTATAAAATTCATAATTAACATCGAATAATTATCCAAAAACGCATTAAGATGAGGTTAAAACATGTTACTTTTAGCATTTATCATTAGGCATAAAATAAAATAGTGTCTATATCTAAAAAAATGCAATTGAAACAGTTGTTAGAAAAGGACAGTTGCAATAGTTGTCGAACAACCAATTTCCAACTAGGAGCGAAACACAATGGAAGCCATACAAAGGCAAATATAATGGCAATCAACCATACCCAAAGTGGGTGAAGTCTCATAATACCAATGCAAGAAGCAAGGAAGTCTAAAAAATACTAGCACACATAATGAACATATTCCTAATCCTTTGTTTGATTTCCTTTAACATGAGTTTAATGGAAAAAAGGAAGGAACTTGCAGAAGGAAAGAAAAGGCCCCATTGAGAGCGATCTGAACATAACCACTCATGTTGTTGCAAAAACAAATGCCTACTTAAGTTTTTGTTAGGGACTTATTTTGGAAACAATCTGGTTCGAAAATAGTTTTCTTGCACAACATAAAAATAAAAAAATTGAAAAATCAAGCCGGTTTGTGATATTTATAGCAATTATTTTTTCCCAAAATAATATTTGTGCTTTGAGCAAGACGAATCTAGACGTTCCTAACTTTTAACCGAACGACCTTCTCTGCTATTCTCATCCCACGGACTGCTTCGAGTGTCGCCTCGAACAATTTTGAATCAAACACAAAACCATAAATAATTTTCTTGACTTTCAGTAGGAAAGTAAATCTCTCTCTTATAGAAATCGTTAGAATTGTTATTTCCGAAAAATATAATTTATACTTAGAAAGAAATTCTCACTATTTTCGGGTAGAATAACAATATCTTAAACTCGTGTGTAACTTGTATATTTTAGCCCTACGGTGCCATCTATTTATATGGAGAGGAAGTGACACCCTAGTTGAATTAGTAGAATACAAATAATACTTATTTAATAAAAAAAAACCCAAATCCCCTAGTTGAACTAGGAGAAATGGGCGACTAATAAGTTGTGTTTCCCCTTATATGTATTATGATAGGGATTTAAGCCTCTCATTTATTGGATGCAATTATATGTGCTTCCTATACTTTTAACTCAACGCTTTATAATTTAATCCAACCCAATATATGTTTTTCTATTTCTCAAATAAATATTATTTATTAAATTAATTTAAATGAATTAAATTTTCAAACTAAATAATTTTCTCAACCTAATTCTAATTTCGTTAAAACTATGACAACTTTACTGTAAAAGAATCTATGAGAAAATATATTTAATTTCTACATTGAGTAAATTCAAAATGACCAATTAATTTAATTCCATTTTTTAATTTCAATTAATTAAGTAATAATTCGAAAAATTTAAATGAATACTCAGGTTATTTCCATTGTAACATCCTGAGATAGGGTCTGGAAGCTTGGACTTTGCAAGCAGGGGGCTCGCCAGTGGTACAACGAATTGGTGTCCGCTAGAAGACTTTCAGTAGAGTTCGCCAGCAAGATCAGCGAGCAGTGTATGCCTAAAGACGTGGTAAGGTGTGTTCGCCATTTGAATTGGTGAGCTAGGGTTCGCTAGTTGACTTAGTGAATTGGGGTTCACTAGTATAAGTTGAGTTACACTTAAATTAGGAAGTTGACTTGTTTTCCAGTTAGGACACTATCCAAGCATGTAACCTTTTCCTAAGACAAATAGGGTATACGAAGAGTACTAAAACACTTAGTGTCTATAAATTAAGTCCTTCTCATAGAGAGTTCTCTCATCGGTTATTTTTTTTTTGTCAAGCCTTTGTTCTGAACCAAAATTCTTAGAAATCAAGGTAAGCCTCTGTTTTGTTAGGGTTAATTGTCCAGGAAACTAGGTTCACTCGTATGTTGAATATTGTGTGATTTGTTAAGTAATTTGTGCATGTTTTTGTATATTGCGAACCAGCTGGACCATCTACCAGCAAGAACAAAGAAAAGAAAAATCTGTTTAAATTCTCAGCTAATCAGTGAGTGTTCTGGGATCGCCATTTGTGTACGAACTATTGTGTTTTTAAGAACTTAGGGATTTAAAAAAAAAAAAACTAAATTCGAGGAGTAAACTTTTCTATAAACTCTATCTTCAAAATATGTGATTATATTTTTAAAAATATGTTTTATGTGTGGTTCTACGCGAGCTAATGTTTCAATAATTTCAAAGATAAATTTTAAAAACTTGATTTTACAATGCGAACTTCTTATGTGAAAACTATGTTGGATATGTTGGCATGGGAAAGGATTGATGATTAAATACGTATTAAAATTTGGAAGCAGCCTTTGAAGTTCCTTGCAATAATGATTGATCTCTCCAATTATTTGTCTTGGTTGGATAGGCACATTTTTCATCGTCATTTGACCTTATCAGGCAAATAAAAATAATGGGAAGAACCATTCATATCTTGGTTCATCATGATTAATTTATAATATAACCCCACAAATTATCACAACATTTATAACTACTTTACAATTTTCGGAATGTCTTTTAATTTATTTATTTTATTATTTGAGGGTGCTACAGACGAACAATCATTTTTAAACAAAAAGTTGATAATTTATTATTATTATTATTATTTTAACATAAGTTAAGTACGTTAACTAAAGGCCTTTGAACATCAGTTAGCTTTAAGAATATTTATCCAGAGAGTTTATTTTTCATTCTTTTCATATATAGCACAAATTTGATATTTAAAACATGAGATAATAATTTATTCTAAGAGATTCTAAAAAGGGTAAACTACAAAAATAGTCACTTTTGTTTGTTTCAAATTACATTTTAGTCATTTTAGCCACTTACGTTATCGTTTTGTTACGAAGTGGTCACCCTACCGTTAACTTCGTTGCCTCCCTACGTGGAAGTCCAAATGAGTTTTAAATGCCAACTTGGATGTCTTACGTGGCAATCCAAATTAAATTTATTTAATTAAAAACCTATTTTTATTTCAACAACTGGACATCCAAGTTGGTATTTAAAATTCATTTGGACTACCATGTAAGATTGCTGTTAGAGAGGAAACAGAGTTCAACAATAGAGTGACCACTTCGTAACAAAACGATAACATAAGTGACTAGAGCGTATCATTTTAAACATAAATGACTAAAATATAATATGAGGCAAACAAAAATGACTATTTTTATAGATTACCCTTTTTAGAACACTCTTATTTTCCAAAAGGAAAAGAAAAAATACTCTCCTCTCACTTCCCTTAGAATGCGATCTTTTTTCCATATAAAAAATACATCTTTCCTTATAATTGTAAAATAAAATACATTTAAAAAAATAGAAATATAGTGTCAGCTCATATAAAAATATAATTTCATAAATGTCAGTCAACTTATTCGAATATGACTTAACTCATAAAAAGGGTAAAAGTATGGGCGGGAAGTATATAGATTAAACATGGAAAAAGAAAAATCGGTTGTGTGTACGCAACATGTTGGAGTCTATGGTTTTCTTCATAATAGTTGAAGTTGAATCTTTAGCATCGCCCTCTCCATTGGGTTAATATTTTATGACACAGTAAGCGTCAATCAGGCTTAGCTCGTGTGAAAGGATATATATACAAGCAACGCCATAGTATATATATTAGAAATCCTTTTTATATGAAAAAGTCTAACTCTTCCCCAATCCCTGTACTCTTTGGATTTTTGTAATTCAGTCCTTTTGCTTTTAATTATAAGAAATTAGTCCCTCAACTTGTCTGATTTAATAAACAACATTGTAAATTCACTTCTCTTAATTTTGAATATATGTTATTAATTTAATTTTAAATTTTAAATTAGATATTTGAATATTAAAATGTCATATATTAAAATTTAACAAAAGTTCTTTAACGGTATTAACAATTGAACATTGATTTTTTTTAACAATCTCATTATAAGTCTTATCATATCCTCTCTCTTTTTATATATATATATATAATGCTTAGAACTACCCATAACTCCTTCCCAACCCATAAATAGAAGGATAATACGCTTTAGTACACTCAAACTCATATCCTCTTGCATTGACAACA
Source organism: Gossypium raimondii (assembly GCF_025698545.1). NCBI lineage: Eukaryota > Viridiplantae > Streptophyta > Magnoliopsida > Malvales > Malvaceae > Gossypium > Gossypium raimondii. Next base: position 41,994,685 of record NC_068567.1, on the reverse strand, counting down.
ATGCTCATGCCAATCAGGTTAAGATTCAATCAACCAATTGAACATTGATTTTTAAATCAAGCAAGTAGAGAGATTAATTTTTTGGTACAAAAAGTAGAGAGACTAACCTACGAGGCACTGACATTTTTTGTAAAGCCTGAGGCCTTGGATCATGAGGGTTAAGTCTGAGTCCCACCTACGAAAACTATGTGTGGGCTAGTTAGTGAAGTTATTTGGTTCAAAGCTTATAATTATTGATTCTTTTTAGAACTATACCAAGAATCGAGTAAAATCCATATATGACATAAGCACGCGATGGGACAAATACCCAGACATAGCAATTGCAACTTGAACTTGGATACTCAAAGACTTAAGGCCTCCACGTTAACCTCATTGGCAACTATTAATATAGTTATTTAGTTATAACTTTAAAAATGCATAATGATAAATTTAGCCCTCAACCTTTATATCTTTGATCAATTTAACCCTTATTCTCTTTTTTTAAAACTAAATTTAGCCATTAACCTTTCAAAAAGATTCAAATTACTTTTTTTAAAACGAAAATGTTGACTAAAACATCAGTTTTTTAACGATGTTAGCATGGCAACCTACATGGTGATCCACCCATACTTCATGTTGACATGATACTATTTATATTATATGCCACACCAACAAATAATTTAAAATTTATAAAAGTATTCAAAAAAATAAAAGAAAAATTTTAAAAATTATATATATTTTTAAAAAATAGCATGAAATATATTTGGATTGCCATACTTACAAATTTAACGTTTTTATTAATATGTCCGTTAAAAAAGCAACAATTCAAGTGTTTTTGAAAAGTTGATTGTTTCTGAAAGGGTGATGATAAAGTTCAACTATTTTGAAAAGGTTGAGGTTCAAAATTTAGCTAAAAAGAGAATAAAGGGCCAAGAAGATAAAAGGTGTAAATGTTAAGGGCTAATATTGTTATTATGCCAAAAATAAGACTAAATTTCAAAAAAACAAAAAGTACAGGGATTGGGGCATAATAAAACCGGAAAAGAAAAAAATTCGAGTCAAAGTTGGAACTAAAAACCAAGAAATGGAATGAAAAGGAAACTTCGTAGAGTTTATTTGATTTCAGTTTAGAGCATTTTAGAGCGTTCTCACCCGAAATATATTATGCCCAGTCTCAACTCAACATTCTCTAAATAAAAGCCAGGAATATTTCTACGGCCTTCGATATTATTCATTTCTAGCCTCAAAAGGAAATAATTAAGGAGATGAATAATGGAATAGTGGAGAAGGCTATTAGCAGCCTGGGGAGAGGCTTCGATTTAACATCGGATTTTCGACTCAAGTACTGCAAAGGCAGAGAAAGGTTGATTCTACTCAATGAAACCGAGAAAAAAGAGATCTCCATACCTGGTTTTGGAGCTTGCAAAGATGTTTCCGTTGATATCAAATGCGACAAAGGCGATCGCACTCGTTATCAGTCTGATATGCTTGATTTCAATCAGGTATGTAAGTTTCTTTGGTTGTTTTCATTTATTATTTAGATTTACATATATAATATTATGATGATTGTGGATGTAGATGGCGGAGTTTTTCAACCAGAAATGCCGTCTAGGGGGAAAAATCCCATCCGGGGAATTCAATTCAATGTTTGGATTCCAAAGCGGGTTGTGGGCGAAAGATGCTGCCAAAACCAAATGTTTAGGACTTGATGGATATTTCATAGTGTTGTTCAATCTCCATATCGATCGATCTCCTCTCTTGCTTTCTGATCAAGTTCTTAATGACGTTCCTTCTGCTTGGGATCCTCCTGCACTGGCAAGGTAACTATCTAGTTACTGCTCTTTTTTCTCCTTGATTTCTGGTATTAATAATGTTTTTTTAATTATGCTTGTTGGTTTCTTTTGGGATAAATCTCAAAATTATACATGAATTTCAGTTAAACATGCAGTATTATACATATATGGAATTTTGATTTGATTCAATTTTCACAAATTACTAAAACAATTATCAATATAACACCATTTTACGTTTATATATTGCATACACAAATGATTATATTTATCTAATATGAAAAGAAAGTGATACATTTATTTCTTTAAATCTGTATATATAATTGAATCAAAATAAAATTTTCATATATTCATTTGAACTAAAATCAAAATTTTATGTGCATGATTGCACTAAATCAAAATTCATGTATTCAATTGCACATTGAATCTAAGTTACGTGTAGTTTTGAGATTTATATTTTTTCTAAGTTATTGAAAATGAAACTAAAAATATTGGTTTTAATCTACCCGATTATGTCGGGTCAAAAAATATCATGATATATAATTAATGTTTTGAAGAAAATTATATTTTTAAGATAATGAAAGTTCTTAGAAAAGGAGATGTAGTATTTTTAAAGATATGGATTTTCAAGAGAATGGAAATTTTAGAGAGTGAACGATTTATTTTATATAAATGAAAATAAAGTCCAATTAGGTTTAAAAATTTGAGTAGATGATAACTTTTAAGTAAGGACTTACATAGTGTAATGAGATAATAATAATAATATTTTAAGAGTGTGCAAAAGGACAAAAAAGAAAAGGAAAAAAAAGCATGTGAATTAGTTAAGAGTGTTTAAACAGTTGTAGATAGAATTCATGAGATTTAGTATTGCAAATGATATTTTTTCTTTAAAGAGAAAATGTCGTTTCATTGTTAGAATATTTCTTAAGCGGACTTCTATATTCAATTTCCAGGTCCACCCACATTTATTGATTTGGTCTTTAAAGTTAAAGTGAGAAGTTTTGACTTTATGAAACTTATAACCATTTAATAGTAAATTGCAGAGTAACATTGTAATGACAAAGTTAATTGGATGATTTTCAACTTTTATGAGCAACTAACTGAATCTTGAGTAAAATGATAGACGGATTGTGTTTAAAATTTTAATTAATATTCATTATGGATTTGATTTTGGAATAATCTCTACCTTTATAAGAAAAAAGAAACATGTTGTCATTTTATTTCATTTAATGAATAAAGAATTTCAAACTAAACTTTTGAAATTGCTGGAAGTTGGACTGATTTTGAATTTTCTTTTAAATTTCCAATTCTTTATCGTTCTTTAAAATAAATTACAGAATTGGTAATTTTATATTTTATAATTAAAATTTTATATTATAGTATTACACAAGTTTATAATGAAAAGTGGCATGATAGATTTGTCATTTACGTGATACGCATGTTTCTCTTTTATTAATTTATTTTGGTTTGCATTTTCTTTTTATTTAAGTTTTGAGATTTAATTTAATTAATATAATTATTCTTACAATAATAATAATATTAATTTAAATATGTTTAAACGCGTTTTACTTTAAATTTAAAAGTTTTAGAGAATTATGTATAAAAGCAGGTAATATATATAAAAAAGAAAAAGAAAAATTCTACACCTTTAATATTTTCAACCCAAAACCATGGTAAAAATAATTTAGTCATTGAAAAGAAAGTAGTTAATTTCTTTTCTGCTCATACAAAATGTCAAGAAAAAGTTGGCTTCTATAACTAAGTAATCATGGGTCTTTGTCAAGATCTTGTCATTCATAAATCCTGTTAATGGGAAGTGAAAGTAAAATTTTAATAATATTAGGAAAGAAAAGAAAGTAGATAAAAATGTTAGGTAAAAATTATGTCGACAATTGCAAGTAATCCTTAGAAATAGATGTTAGGTTATCAATTGGCCATGATGTCAACGGTTTTAATTAAATAATTAATAAAATGCAATTATGAAATTGTCAAAGTTTGTCGTTTAAATGATGGATGTGTTCGCCCAAAAACAAAAAGAAGAAGAAGATCAATGTGCATTTATCATTGGATGTCAAATTAATATCTTTTCATAAATTCAACACCCTCTACTACGTACTCTTCAAAAAATAAAAGTTGTACTTTTTTCACATTTATATTAAAATATAAAAATCAAGTAAAAATGATATAAATTTTAAATATATAAGATTTATGTTGTAGTTTCATGTCCATCCAACTCCATTAAAGAATCATGCTCAAGAATCCACATAAATACAAGAAACTCAGACACTATGCTAGGTTTGCTATTCCTCCATAATCATATGTTAAAATTTTCTCGAGAGCATATATATTTTGGGATTTATTGTCTTATGAATATGTTAATGTTGATTCAACTAGTTATTGGTACGATAATGTTGCTTAAAGTTTTATTTACATCAAGTCGTAGATTCAAGTTTTGGATAATCCTACTTTTAAATTTTAATGAAAAAATGTTAATTTTAGAAATTCTAATTTTGTTTTACTTTGAAACGTAATTATGAAAATCTTATTAATAAAGAAGAAATTTCAAAAATATCCCTTTTTTTTATTCAACTTACAAATGTTAGGAATCAAATTAAAATCTAAGCCTATTGATGCATACCATGTCATTATCTGATTACAGTGGGATGAAAGCAAATTTTCCTTTTCCCAATTTGGTTCTTGTGATTAAAATACATTGAATTTATACATTAAATACTTCGGTAGAAGAGTGTGAACTGCTTTGCTTGATGTGATTTTTGGGGGGATAATTGGCAGATTCATAGAGAAATACGGGACGCACGTGATAGTGGGATTAAGCATTGGTGGCCAAGATGTAGTCCTGGTCAGGCAAGACAAATCGTCAAATTTGCAACCTTCACAGCTCAAGAAACATCTGGATGACCTTGGTGACCAATTATTTACAGGCACTTGCTCTTTTACCCCCAATACCAAGAACCAAAGGCTAAAGGTGCCTCATCCTTGTTGCGTTTTTTCTCCCCACAAATTATTTATATCATATAATTCTATTGTGTTTATGTTTTGAATACTTGAACAATATTAATTTCTCTCCGAATTTAATATATTTATGCCGTACAGGTACCCCAAGCTTTCAATATCTTTGGCCAACTACCTCTTGCATTCAGTAGCTACCCCTCCATCAGTACCAAAAATGTAGGTTTAACCATACATTAATTTCAATTTTCCTTTTATATGTATGGTAATTTAATTACATTAAGGAGAATTGATATTAATATTGTTAACTTTGGTTATAATGCTGGAAAAGACTAATCTAAGGGAAGAGCTTTTGCAGGGAATCTCTGTTATATGTTCCAAAAGGGGAGGTGACCCAGAAGCTAATAGCCATTGTGAGTGGCTTCCCACAGTTGCTGGAAGGCCTGATGCCATTCACTTTAACTTCATTCCCATCACTTCTCTGCTTAAAGCTGTCCCTGGCAAAGGTTTCTTATCCCATGCCATCAACTTATACCTTCGTTGTAAGTTTCCATTCTCATATCCAAATATACCTCAAACACTTGTAGTTTAAGAAAAGAAAAAAGAAACCGGAATGACATTTTCAATTTTTTATAATGTAATTGCAGACAAGCCTCCTATAGCTGATCTACAGTACTTTCTTGACTTCCAATCACACAAGATTTGGGCTCCCATTCACAATGACCTTCCATTGGGTCCTTCCCCCAAAAGAGCTTCTTCATCACCAGCCCTTCATTTCAACTTAATGGGTCCTAAGCTTTATGTAAACAATTCTCAGGTACATTATATATATTAAAACCTCTGCATACATTCATATACGGAATACAAAACTGAACTAGACTGAAGTACCGAATCGATGGAATTGAAAATCAGTAATCTATTTAATTCAATAAACTGAATTGGTCTCTATCATCAGGTCATAGTAGGGATGAGGCCAATCACTGGAATGCGTTTGTATCTTGAGGGCTTCAAATGCGATAGGTATCTCTGAATAACTATGAAATTTACAGTGATTAAATAACCTTTTTTTTCAACTATAAAATTGATTTTTTTTTTCTTTTGGTTTCTCAGGCTAGCAATTCACCTCCAATATCTATGTAACCTACCAAAAGCATTCGAAAACAAGATAGACGACATGCAATACTGGCAAGCATCGGATGATAGAGACGATCCTGTTCTGTTCTTCGAAGCCATTCATCGCAAAAAGTTTTCCCATGTATGCACTGCCCCAGTCAAATACAACCCGGAATGGACCACCGCAGCCGGAAAAGACGCCGTTTTCATCGTCACCGGCGCACAGTTGAACGTAAAGAAACACGACTCCAAGAGTGTTCTCCATCTCAGACTGTTGTTTACCAAGGTGTCTGGTTTTTTCATAGTGCAGTCAAGTTGGGCGCAAGCCGACTCAGGGTTTTCACAAAGGTCGGGTTTACTTTCAGCGATAAGCCAATCCCTAACGGGCAACGCTTTGAAAGAAAAGGAGGAGGTGGCGGTTGTGGTGGATTCCGCAGTGTACCCAACAGGGCCACCGGTGCCGGTTCAAACACCAAAGCTATTGAAGTTCGTAGAAACGTCGCAATTATGTAAAGGGCCTCAAGATAGTCCAGGATATTGGCTGGTTACGGGTGCCAGGTTACAAGCGGAGAAAGGGAAGATAAGTTTGCTTGTAAAGTTTTCTTTGTTAAATATATGTTAGCTAACATATGATCCTTTGGGGATTAATTTAAATCTCGTAGAGAAATTTATTTTTTCGATTTTGATTTCTTTCCCTTCTGATTTTATCTTTGGGGAAGCCTGGGGAGGAGGGAAGGGGGGTTCACATGAAAATGTATGGAAAATTGTAAATGTGGCCGTGTTTAAAGCACTTAGTAAGCATACTTCGATTTTGATGTACAAATATTTAATTGAATTAATTAATTGTTTATGACAATGTTTTACAATATCTAATTTATACTTCCCTATTCTTATATTTATGGGATATCAAAATTTATATGATATAAAATAGGATTAAATATAAAATTAGTATTCAAATTTGTCCACCTCTCCTAGATTGGTATTTATAGTTTTTTTTTTTGTCTTAGATTGATACTTGATTGTTTTTTGTCAACTAAATCAGTACCCGAGCCTAATGCCGTTAAGTTTAGGACTAGTGGCAGAATAAGATTATGACACATGGCATAAAAAGATTATGACACGTGACATAAATGATGTCATAATCTAATTTTTTTAAAAAACTTTCATTTTTCATTTTGACTTTTATCCCCTAATTTTTTTATTTTTTTATTTTGTATCTTCTCATTTCTATCTTATCTTTTTTTTCTTCTCCTTTCTCTTCTTATAACCCTAGTTTCTGCCATCATGAGTCACCGCCATCCATGGCTTTCTCTGACTGATCCGACCATCAAAACACTTCTCTCTTTCTCGTCTTCTCAAAATCTTGCCTTATATTTCTAAGAAAACATCTTAAAAGGCGAAAAAAATCAAAGCTTAATCCTTGAGCTTTTGAAAATCCTAAACCTACTAACAAAAGCCTAAGGAGATTTCAGGTGAGGTTGAAAACGAGTTGAGGAGCCAAAGGAAGCAGTAGCAGCGGCGCTACCAAGGCAACAACAGATAATTAGTGCCCCTGTTGTTCATTGGATCCATAGGATTTTTAGGGTTTCCAAATTCTTTTAATTTATTTATTTTTTTCTGAGTTCTTGCTTTCTTTTTAGGTTGTAAATTTTTTTATTTCCAAATAATTTTAAATTATTGTAATTTTTTAGGTTCTTGCTCCTATTTTGGGTTCTTACTATGTCACACCCCAAATCTAGTGGATTCAAAAAAAAGACATATAATTGTGAAGTTATCTGTTTAGTATATTATAATAGTGTAGTCTGCCAATTAATAGATTTTTAATGAACTAATGTTTATCACACAGAGTGTACGCTTATAGAAGTATTTAAGGTGTAACACATAGACTTGGTAAAATATTGAGTTTGGGCGTATAGGTCAAAGGAAATTTGGTTGGCGCGATCCTACTCCCCCAATTAATGTTTTGGCGTGTTAGTAGGGCGCATAGGCAATAATGGAAGTTTAAAGCAAAAAATGTCTTCTGTAAAGTATGTGTACATGTAGAAGGAGGAATTGGAAAAAGATGTTAAGGGTTCATGAGTGGTAAAGGATGTCGCCAATGTTACGTCGCACCTAGTTAGTTTAGTCAATGTGTAGGTTATACACTAATAAGATAGTTAGAAATGAACGATCGATCAAATCAAAAATATGAAAAGATTTTCGTTTCTTATACACGTTTCCTTACAACTGTAAGCCATCAATGAGGGAAAGTTTGAAAGTTGAGTGACACGTGTCAAGTCTTACGAAGAAAGCTTCTAAAGGAAGGAAAGTTATCCTCTCCCCTCTATTTAAAAAGAGCACGATTGCTACTTCAATATAGTTATTGATCAGGGGATTTACCTGCTATGGTAAGACTAAAGATCGGAGTTCAAGTATAGGGTTGTTTGTTCACCCGTGGTAAGTGTTCTAGACTCACATGAGTTTCTCCTATGAAAGTGAGCTTGCTTAAATGTAAATAGAAAGATGTAGTATAACCTTCAAGAGTTCACATGTGGATGTGCAAACTTAGAGCCTAAGCTGCTATTGAGGTTGACACGTGAGTCTCTAGACTAACTCTTACATTTATGTTTGTACTCTAGATATTTCTGTGCTTAGTGACTATAGCATGAAATTGAAACTAGTAAAGCACGATACTATGCATCTGATTAGAAAAGAAGTGTATGCATTAAAATATGTCTGAAAGCATGGTTGTGTCTGTCATGAGTAAGTCACTATGTAAAGGTCTATGTATGAAGTTTAAGGGGATGTATTACATGTCTGGAAGCACAAATGCATTTTTCATGAAGAAGTCTGCAAGGAATAAATCTGTCAAGTATGAGTTTGCATGAAGTGTCTATGTCTGTCTCCGAAGTCGTCTAAAGGGTCCGTCGAGACTAGAAACACGAATCTTTGAAAAGAAAAGTCCATGACACGCTGAAGACCATATAGTGTAAGACCATGACTGGGCCATGTCATCATATGGAATATGGAAAGAACGGTTGGGTGATTACTAGTGATGAAGGGCAAACCTCAAAACTGTGAGTTTAGGCAAATCTCTATCATCAAAAACACTAATTACTTGTACTTAGGTACATTTGTTGCATTTTAGGACATTTCATCCATATTTTCATCATTTCACTAAGAGCTTGGACTGTGTTTAAATATTAGGTACTTTTAATTACTTTTGGTAGGGCTTTGTTTGGTGGTTTGGCAAGTGCAGGTTGAGGAACAAGAAATAAAGGAGTAAAGGTTTGTCGGGGTAAAAGGTTGGACATTTTACGAATGTCGTGGCAATTCCAAGAAGACCGATTCAACACTCAACGCATAATAAATTTAGCCAAACTGTACTTGTACTAGAAAAATCTGCTTAAAAAAAAGGAGAAGATAATCCTGGGATGTTGATTTTTATCCTAGAAAAAAAAGAATTTAAAAAGAGGAGAAGATAAACATGAGTTGTTGGATTTACCTTAGGGAAATATCTATAAAAAGCAAAAGGAGGAAACCCTAAACGACAAACAAAATGGAAGAGATCCATAGGTGAAACTAAAGGGTAGCGATTGAATAGAGAAGGAAAGAGGAAGACGAAGGCAGTCCCTCCCAACCACCACAGGACAATGTGCCGCTAGAGTGTGAACTGGACACACGGAAGCTATCTTCCTGACGTTCTTCTATTATTTCTTAACTATTTATTCGTGAGTTGATTTGATGAAAATGATGTTGAATGATATTTTGGTTTTGAATTCTATTTTCCAACCCATGAGCTAAATTTCATAGGGTTGGGGTTACTTGATGAAACATTTATTTTTTTAATGGTTGAAGCATAGAGATGAATTAATTTATTATTTCATTCAATTGTTTTTATTTTTAAATTGTATGAGTGCAGTCCCTAGACATAGATGACTGTGCAACCCCTAGACATAGACGACTCTGCAACATGCCCTTAAACTAATTTAATTCTGGAAAGGTTGGATTAGTTGGACCGAAATTGAATGATATGAGCAAGTACTCGACAGATACTTCTAGTAAACTCTACACATAGAGCAACATTTATACAGAAGGAAACAATGTAGGGTACCGTATTAAAGACCTATAGACACGAGCAAAGTAACTTGAGGTTTCTGCTCTCGAAAGAAGTAGACCACTTTAGAACTCTTCTGAGTAGTAGATTGATTACGATTTTGCCGAGGCATTATTGATAGATTGGGTAGATTCTTAGTAATCCAAACCTTCCATATCAACATCGTATATCCCTTATCCTTGCCATAGAATCTTTTCCATAGCATTCTTAGTTGTTTATTTGTTTATTTATTTGTTATTCGCATAATTATTCTCATAATTACCATTGCATTTTTACTCTTGCATTGTCATAGCATTTCCAATTATTTATCAGTTACATATACTGCGCATATCACTATTCCTTTAAATTAACACTACATTCTTATTATTATTTTTGCCATAGCATTAATAACACTATATTATAATAACTTGACCACTTTTGTGCCTCAATTTGATCCTCATGGGAATGATACTCACTCATCAGTTTATTACTTTATTCGACGTGTATACTTGCATAAATCGTATTTTATTTCATACGCGACAAGTTTTTGGTGCTGTTACCGGGGATCGGTAAATTGGTATAATTTGGTTTGGTTATTTTACTTAATTCCATTAGTTTAATTTAATTTCTACAGGTTTGCCAACAGTGTATGAGAAGAGGCATTCCTGCTAACAAAGAGTATCCTTTTGACCCAGATATTGAGAGAACTTTGTGAAGAAGGTGAAAAAAACTGAAAAAATGGCTAGAAACGGGAATGATCCTGGTCTCAATGATAATCCAAATGGTCCTGGTCTTAATATTAATCTAAATGGTTAGTATGTTAATCCTCCTATTTGTTAGTTGATAGATGACCGAAATAGACCAATCTGAGAGCATGTTGTGCCAAATTTGGATGACCTGAATATAAGGATAGTCAGATCGCACATACAAGCTCAACAATTAGAGCTGAAACCGATAATGTTTCAAATGTTGCAAATAGTAGGACAATTTAGTGGATTACTTACTGAAGATCCAAGACTGCATTTAAGACTTTTTCTAGAGGTTTGTGACTCATTTAGACAATAAAGTGTTCCTGAATACGCTTTACGGCTTAAACTATTTCCATATTCTTTAAAAGATTGTGCAAGAGCTTGACTGAATGATTTGTCGTCGGGAATAGTTGCATCATGAAATAATCTTTGCCAGAGGTTTTTGCTACGGTATAATCCACCAAATATGAATGTCAAGCCTAGAAATGACATTACATCTTTTCAGCAATCAGGGGATGAAACACTATATGAAGCTTGAGAATGATTTAAAGAATTACTTTAGAAATGTCCAATGCATGAAAAACTATATGAAGCTTGGTAATCTATAAGGAGACGCCTGTGTGGTGTAACTTAAAAGAAGTGCCTTGGTGGCAATTTTCGTATAAGGATGCCTTTGTGGCTATTTCTAAATGGAAGCTTTTGTGGTGATCTCTATTAAAAGGAAGCCTTTGTGGAAATCTCTATCAAAAGATGCGTTCGTGGTGAGACTCAAAAAGGAGCACCTTTGTGGCTATCTTTGGAATGAAATACATATGTGGCATAATCTGAAGAACAGTTCTCATTATGACCAACTGAAAACAGTGCCTACGAGCAGACTTTAAATGAATGGTGAATATAGTATTCTGAGAATTGGCAAGTGCGGTTTAGCTTTGAAAGAAAAGCTAGTATAGAAAGTTATGACGAAGTCTATTCAATCGTTAGGGTCAAAGTTATGAACGAGAAAGAAATGTTGAAATCTTTGAATAAGGGCCTAGGTAAAAGAGGGTTTTTTTGACTAAGTTCTATCGAACTTACCCCTTTGTGTTTGTGTCTCAAGTAAAGGAAGCGTCAGGAGGGACGACGTCAGGGCTGCGGCAAAGGAATGGTGAGTTAGACACTTATGCATATAGAGTTGAGGTTACACAGGTGTGTTCGAGTCTGATAGAAATGTTTTTGTACAAGTCTCAAAAATTTGTTTATAAGCCTTAAGATGACTTAGTTGTGTTGGCCAAATAATTTAAGTCAGTAATATTACTTAGAGGCTAATTAAGTGGGAAAATATAAATAAATGTAATATACATTGTTGGGCAATATTATTAATAAGATGTATTTCTGTAAAAAATTTTGTGTCTTAAGCATGTATAAGTCAGTAATAGTAATATAACACCCAAGATTCGGATATGATGATTCGAGTCAGGTTGAGAGTGTTACATAATGATTTATTCTCATAGTATCCTTCAAATAGAAGAAAAAGTATGACAAGCTAAGAGTACACCTCAGAGGTTCTGGTTGAGTATGACATGCCATATATTAGTTATCGATCATTATGGTATGTCGGGTTTGTTTGAACGATGTATATGTAGGGTTTTGTAACGTGATTGGTTGAGCATCAACTGAATGATTTGACCGCTCAAATAGTATCGACATTGAATTTCTCTTTTATAATTTCTTCGATTTTTATAGGAAATTTAGGGGACCACTTTTGTATGCATTTGACACTTGTCAAGTTCCACTAAGGGGTAACTAGGGGTATGTATATATGGTGAGATGATTTTGTCTAGATGATTTTTCTTCCTTCAATATTACTCTTTAGTTCGTTTTCATAAACTTATATGTTCTCTCTTTTTTATTAAGCTGAAAGTTAAGGTTTTTGAATTAATTAGTAGGTATTCCACCTATTGGTAAGTCTGATAGCTCTGCATGTTAAGTTTTTGAAAGAATAAGGTTGTTAAGAAACATATAAATAACAAGTTATGAATAAGAGGTCCTGCATAGGGGTTGTCTATAGTTCATATGATAGCAAATTGTCAGTTAATGGTTTTTATTGATGGTTCCATGTTTTTTTAATATTTATTACTTATTTGGATATTAATATTTTTTTCTTCTTTTCCTTAGATAAAACAGAGCGAAAATGTGAAGAAAACCGTTGAACAATACTCAGAGCGCATTAAGGCCCGACTTGAAACCTTTGGCCAGCAACTGACGGAGCTCATTGCCATTATATGTGATCAACAATAACAACACGGGGAGTTTTTCTAAACTTTTGTACCTATTTATTTCTTTTCATCCGCAATGAGGACAATGTGCTTTCAATAGGGGGAGGTACTCTTCATATTTTTATGTATTGATTATGTATTTATTCTGAGTATGATCCTGCTAATTTGAGCTATTTATGATCTTTTATCTCATAGGGACTAAATTTGAGGCATAAGAAAAATTAAGGGCCAAAAGCGTGAATTTAGAGATAAAATGGGCCAATGTGCGACACAAGGAAAAGTTGGTGCCAAAAGTGCAAGCATGGAGGACACAAGGGTTGAAATGCAAAAAGAAGAGATTTTATTCTATCAGACTCTATTTTATTCTCTACACTACGGGGCTGACGCTTTCGTCCATGTCCCTTAAGAAGTAAGCTTTTCAATGTATGCAAAGGCGGCCGCTTTGTATGTTTTGGAAAGGTTGCACAGTCGGTTCGTTAGCTTACTGCTTCAGAGGTTGGCGAGCCCAAGAGACAAAATGGCGTGGGATTCGCCATGAGAAGCGTTGATCTAGCATAAAACTATCCCACAGAAGCGATTGTTGGCTAGAGTCAGGTTTCACTAAATCGTAAGTCTAAATCCTTGGAGCTGGTGGTCGTAGGCGTCCTCTTCCACTATACTGGCTTATTCAGTTTGGAAAGGATCATCTAAAACTCGAGGATTGAACCTAAGGCAGAACGAGACAACTAGAGGCTGGAATCTCCCATAAGAATTTCTTTCCTTTCAACTCTATTTTTAATTTCTCAAATTTTCGATTTAATATTCTTAATTTTGTTTTTATTTTATTTTTCATTTCTAGATCCAAACCTTTAATTATGTTATTTTTACTTTTTTCCCAGGCATGCAGGTTTTCTTGGGCAAGATTCTGCCGGGATTTTATAGAATAAGATATTGTGCAAATCCAGTTCCTGAGGATTTAACCCTACTTCCCTTTTACTATTCTTTTTCAATATTTATTAGGGATAGAATATTTTTGGTGCTTTCAACGACCGCATCAAATTTTGGCACCGTTGCCGGGGACTGGCAACGTACTAATATTATTTTTTTGTTTCTTATGACCAGATTTGCTCCAGGTACTATTGCGTTCAATTCAGAAATTGAGAAGACTGCTAGAGCCAATCACAAGGAGACAAAGTTACAGAAAAAACAGTTAGCGATGGTTGGAACTCAAAGTAACCCACTGCCAGAAATCGAAGTCAACGATGAAGCTGAGTCTCGGGTTAACGAAAACCCTACTCAAACACTTGAAAGCAAAAAAGTAGAAGTTGACTCACCAGAAGAAGTGCTTAATGCTAGGGTTAACGAAAACCCGAATCTAGCACACCAACCAATGGCTCAAACCATTCGGCAACTGGCCGAAGCTCTTACAGAACAACTGCCATTGTGCATCGCATATCCTACTGTGAATACTGATTTTGAGTTGAAGTTAGGTTTAATCCAGTTACTACCAACTTTTCATGGGTTGCAAAATGAAAATCCCCACAAGCATCTGAAAGAGTTTCATATGGTTGTCGAAACCATTTTTTTTGGGGATTTGAAAAATGGGTATCGATTTTGAAAATGGAAATGGGAGTCGCCACCGATCTTTTATTGTGGTGTGATCGGATCACCTTGAAAATAATTTTAGGTCTGCGAATTTTCAAAAAATAGGTTCGGGAGTCGGTTATGCACAAGGAAGGGTTAGCACCCTCGTGACGCCCAAAATTGGTACCGAATTGATTGTTTAATGTCTTAATGTCGAAATTTTGAAAAGATTTTAAAATACTATCCTTTTATTTTGAAGTTAAATTTAACTTTAAAAAAACTATGCATTTTGAGAAGGATATCTGATTATTTGGACCAAAAGAGAAGATCAAAACCAAGTAAGTTAGGGTTCAATTTCACCAAATTCTCAAATATCGAATATTGCCTTTATTATTAGAATCCTCGTCTCGAGAAAATAACACGTCATATCCAATGCGTTAGGACACAACGTGTCGAATTCCCGAGAATGGGTTTTTATTTGAAATTTGTATGTTTGAAAAATTTCGATTATTTAGACTCGACAAGGAAATTGGAACCCAATACGTTAGGGCTCAACTCTCTCGAGGATTCCAAACATCGAGTATTTTGAAGATTTTTGAATAAATTGGTTTTGATACTTAGATGATATGAAACATAACCTTTTAAGCGAATAAAATGCAATAGAATAGTAATGTACAATGCGAATAGATTATTCGTAAATTTAAATACACTAACGAATACAAACCATCAATTAATACAAACAAGGAATACCATAAACATATGAGTAGTGATTACATGTAAATATTAACATTTAAAAGCTAATGAATTAAAAATCAATAATATACATATATTAATTTAAATAAGTAACACATATGGGACGGAAAACTTAATGTAAATAATATATATATATATATATATATATATATATATATATAAAGAGTTGAAATAAACTAAGTATATAATAAAATAAAATTAAAAAATAGACATGCAGAACAAAAAGTGATAAAACTAAATAAACAGTATGTAAACATGCTTTTAAATAGTTAATATAAATCAATTTAAAGCAAATAATATAGGTTAATTTTAAAATAAATAATATGTAAAATAACTTAAAATAAAATGACATATAAAATAACTTGAAACAGTAATCTATAAAGCAAGTTAAAATAATCACATACAAATTTAATATAATATATATACGCATACGGAAAATTTTAAATAAAATAAACCAAAATAAACTAATTTTAAAATAACATATAAAATAGATGACTAAAACTAAAGTATAAAAATACATGAAAAAAACAGCTTTGAATATTTAGGAAAACAATTACAGGATAACAAATAGCTAAATAGATTAATAAATAAAGCTTAAACAATTTAATGGGTAAATAGGGATTAAATCAGACTAAAAGTAAAATCGAAAGGCAAAAAATGAAAATATGATAAAGCGGAGGGGGCCGACTGCAAATAAACCATAGCCCCAAAACGCAACACTTCAATGGACTAAATCAAAACAAAATAAAACATTGTGGCTAAATTAAAAAAATAAAATAACGAAAAAAGGGCCAAATTGCAACGCGCTACGAAGTCAGAGGGACTTATAGCGCAAATAGACCATTGAGCCAAAAGGGCGCGGATCCTTCCCAGGGTCGGGTCACCGCGCGGGTTGCTGGGGTTAGTCGGCCAATACGACACCGTTTAAGGGCCACTGAAACAGGCCCTAAACGGTGCCGTTTTACACACTATAAAAGGCCCCCTGTTGAAACCCTAAAAAAAAGTCTGTTGAAACAGACACTAGCCCTTTACTCTCTGCGCCGCTTCGGCAAAATGTCGTCCCAGGCCCCTCTCCCCTCGCTACGACTCCGATCACTACGGAGGAAGCAAAGGTTCGTCCCCCCGGTTACGCTTTCCTTTTCTTTTTATTATTTGTTTCCCTTAATAAACAATAAAAAAAGCGTAAATAAAAAGAAAGAAAAGGACAAGATGATTTGTGAACAGGAAAGCAAAAACCGAAAATCACCTTTCAAGTTTTCTTTTGTATTCGAATCTGCCTTTTTTTTACAGTATGCGTGAGGGGAAAAAAGAAAAGAAAAAAAAAAGCCCCTTTTTTACATCGTAATCTTTGGCTTTACAGCCGAATCAGAAAAGAAAAATGAAGACCCAAAAATCCCTTCCCATTTCTCTCTCTTTTCTGTTTTTTCTATTTCTCTTTGATTTCTCTCGATTTCTGTCCTATTTTTTTGCTTCTTTGCTGCTGTTTTCTGCTTTTGTTGTCTGTTGCTGTGTGCGTTGTGTTTGTTTATTTTCTGCGCAGGTACAGGTACGGAGACCATACGGTGGCTTGGAGCAGCGCAATGCGTGAAGGCGTGGTCCGTGACGTGGCGTGGTTCGGCTCGTGGGGCCGAGGGAAGGCTGGAGGCGCGCTTGTGGTGTGTTGGCACGGCGGCTGAGGCGCGTGAAGGCTAGGGTTTCTGAGTTTGGGGCATATTTTGGGCTAGGTTGGGCCGAATTAGGTTAAATGATTTGGGGTTATTGGGCTAGGCTTAGGCTAGTTGGGCTAGGTGTAATTGGACTTAGCCATGTTTGGCCTAGAATTTTTGTAATTTGGACTGGACTTGTTTTTAACTTTATTTTTAATTTGAATTTGGTTTTTTTTATTGACGGGCCCGGGCAAATTGGCCTACTACACCTGCCCCTCTTTGCTCATTGTCGTGTAACGGGAATGAAGCAAAGACTAAAAAGGGCCAATTTTGCTCGGTTGTGCTTGGACTTTAGTGCTCTTCTTCTTCAAGTGGCTCCATTCCATCCTACTGCATCTTCAGAGGTATAAGAATTGGCGCTTCGATCCACTCCACTGTAATACCAGGGAGATAGGATTCGTAACTCGTAGCTTTTAAAAAGAACAAATTTTGCTATCTCTAGTCGGCAAGACTTGATGCGATCTGCTCCACTACTGCTTAGGGAGATAAGATCTATTGTTTTAATCCGCTCCACTACAACTTCAGGGAGAGAAGATTTGCTTCTTCAGTCTGCCCCACTGTGACTTCAGGGGAATAAGACTTATTTTTTCAGTCTACTCCGCTGCAACTTCAGGGAGATAAGACCCGATGCGATCTGCTCCATTACTACTTAGGGAGATAAGACTTGTAATTTCCAACCTATTCCACTGTTGGTCAGGGACATAGGACTTATGGTTTAAATCTGTTTCCCTACGCCTGGGGAATATAAGATTCGCCGTCTTCGATCTGTTCCACTAGTGCTTAGGAAGGCAAGATCTGCTATCTTTAACCAGCTCCGCTACAATCGATAGAGGCAAGACTTCGTTTTCGATCTGATTTTTTGTTAATGTAGGAAGGCAAGATCTGCTATCTTTAACCAGCTCCACTGTAACCGATGGAGGCAAGGTTTTGTTTTCGATCTGCTTCGCTGTTAATGCAGGAAGGCAAGATCTGCTATATTTAACCAGCTCTACTACAACCGATGGAGGCAAGGCTTTGTTTTCAATCTTCACCGATCTGCTCTTTGGGGAACATGACCTGTATAATGAACCTAATTATGCCTAATGATTAGGATGGCATGATCAAAATGAATCAAATGCTCCTAACTAGACATGTGTGAATGGTGTAATGCAGAATTTTATTTTTTTGAAGATGATCCCGCTTAGGTTGTCATTACTCGAAGTTTATTAAGGCTTTGTGACTGACGTGCTACAACGCCTTCTCGCTTGACTTGCTTTTCTGAGGAAACATTTAGCCAGGTTGCCCCCCACTGTAAACCTCAAAGTTTAATCCACTGGGGCACATGAATTTGTACCATCATTCTCCCACTGTAATCCAATGGTAGAAATATGGCTTTTCCTCAATCCTCTCTTATCCAATTCAAGGATACAGGATCTACATCGTTCTGGTTCCTTACACCATTCCCAGGGCGTCGTACCAAAGACTCATGCGCAAATGGAGGCTCTCTTCTCTGAAGTAACCTCCTCCTATTGCCTGATGATCATTACTTGCTTGTTTACTTAAGCTTTGTCACCAACATGGCGTCTTGTCAATCAACGCATTTGACAACAAATATCCAGAGAGAAAGTCTAAATTTAGACTATTCCTTCCTAAATTTCCAACCTTTAAATTCTGTGTGTTCTAAACAATAGTCCTGTTTCAGGCTCCTATAATATTTAGAAAATTTTCAGAGTGATATGCAAAACTTCCTTTGTGAAAGTTTTATTAGTCCATTAATCATTATTCCAATGCAACATGTTTGCAAAAAGGTCATAACAATTGATAAGAATAAAGTTAGTTCTGAGCATAGCTCGAAAGAACAAATTATCGAAAATAGTAAAGAATGATGACAAAGAAATTGATTAAGAATGATGACAAATAATATGAGAATTGGGTGCCCCAGATATCGTAGCTTGAACTTCTCTGTACGAACTTTTTGAAGACCATTTTGAGTTGGACATGTGTTTCAGAGATCTACAGTGCTTTGTCGATGCCCCAAGATGTCGCCTATCCTCTCCTGTTGATTCAGGCATAGCAAGATCACCACATGCCCCAATATGATCAAGATTCGAGTTACTCTGATCACCTTATGCTCCATTTTAATCAATATTTGAGCCGCCCTTTTCGGGTTTTCAACTCAAATCCCCTTTGGCCTAAGGTACCCTTTGCGGGTTTTCCCTTTAGCCTCTCCATTTTACTCTTTCATTTTTCATTTTGCATCATCATCTTCTTTTTTTTTTTTGAAATCCATGGTCTTGCAGTATGGTGACAAACCGTGGTGTCTGATTTTGAACTGATTACGGCGCTCAGCTATCGTGCTGTTATTCAAGTTCAATGCAATTTCCAATACCATCCTCTCTGGAATTCTATATCGGCATATGTTGATATTAACGCATGCAGTAGCCTCTATCCATTTGATGAAGTAATTAATGATCTCAATAGTGAAACAATGCCCCTTAGAAGTCTTTGATAATGGTGATGTTCATGCTCCATTTTGCTCGAAATTTGAGTCGCCCTTTCCGGGTTTTCAACTCAAAACCACCTTCAGTCACAAAGCGCCCTTTTTGAGTTTTCGCCTTGGCCTCTCCTTTTCTTTTTCTTTTTTCTTTTTTCTTTTCTCTTTTTCATTTTCATTTTGACTTTGATTTTGATTTTTCTTTTTCTTCTTTTTGACTTTGATTTTGATTTTGATTTTTCTTCTTTTTGACTTTGATTTTTCTTTTTCTTCTTTTTGACTTTTATTTTGATTTTGATTTTTCTTTTTGATTTTTCTTATTTTTTGGATTGGATCTGAACTCTTGGGATTAGGCAAGTCCTTGTTATCCCTTTCGAAGAATCTTCTCTGATATCGGATTTCCTTCATAGAGCCCTTTGGGGCGCAACTACGACAAGAAAACATCTTGAAGGGATGGAAACTCGACTTCAAATGGGCAAAGCTATGCTGACTCAACGAGAAAGGCGTTGCCCCGACAAAGAATTGCATCGTTCCTACTGTAAATTTCTGTCATCGTGCTGTTGTGCAGATTTCTTTATCAGGCTCACAATTTCTAATGGTTCCTTGTGAAGTAGGATTCGTCTATCCTCCTGCTCAACCCTCCTCAATAAGTCCAGAGATAAGCTACGATCTATGTCATTTCCAAAGTCATGAGATCCGTCTAAACACATGCCTCACTCAAGAGGAAAATTTGATTCTATAGCAGTGTCATTCACGTCATTGATATCTGAGGATCCATAATAAGCACCAAAGAATATACAAAAGAATGAATAAATTTATGAATAATTATTTATACAATATGATTATGAATGAATGAATGATGGTTTGGAAGAAAATCCAAAAGAATGAAAGAATATAGAATTATCCGTAAAGAATGAAAATATTGGCTCAAAAATAATCGCAATGATGTATTTCATTAAAATAATAAAGTTCAGACATAAGCCTATTTCACAAAGGAATTTCTATCATTTCTAGGCTAAAACAACAAAATGTTCTAAACATTACTCTAGATAAGCTCTAAAAACTATAGGGATTTCTTCTGCAGTCTAATTGCTTAGAACACTTTCACGTTTATATGGGCGGATATCTAACAAGGTCCCTCCTTCAGTTGCTTGTGCCTTGCATTCACTCCATTTATCAATTATAATTGGGGTAATGGATTTTCCGCACTGGAGGAATCATCAAATTTAACGACGCCCATACTGATAAGCCTTTCAATCAGTTTTTTAAAGGCAATGCTATTTTCTATGGAATGCCCCGTATTTCCCGCATGATATTCGCATTGTGCATTTGCGTCGTGCCATCTGGGGTACGGAGGCTGTGGAGGCTTTGTGTAGAGAGGGGCAACAATGCGCGCATTGAATAAACTTTGATACAGCTCCTTATACGACATCGGAATTGGTGTAAACTGGAGGTTCTCAGTGCCTTGTTTCACATAAGGTTCTTGTCTTGATGAACCTTGTTGACTAGCGACCCCTTTACCTGGATGACTTACTGACCTTGAGTAAGCTATGTTGTTCACCTCATTTTCTCTTCTCCTTGGGGTTGACCTCTTATCAGTCTCTTCTGCCTCAATTTTTCGGCTCTTATAGCATTCTCAATCATTTCACCATTCATAACTATGTCAGAAAAGCTTTTTGTAGCACTTCCTAACATGTGCGTAATGAACGGGGCCTTCAGTGTATTGATGAAGAGCATTGTCGTCTCTTTCTCCGAGAGGGGTGGCTGAACCTGGACTGCAACTTCTCTCCACCTCTGTGCATACTGTCTGAAACTCTCGCTCGGTTTCTTCTCCATGTTTTGTAATGTAATTCTATCGAGAACCAGATCCGTTACATGACCGTATTGTTTCATGAACGCCTGTGCTAGGTCTCTCCATGAACTAATCTCAGTATGACTCAACTGATTGTACCATTTCGACGCTGCCCCAATGAGGCTATCCTGAAAACAATGTATTAATAGCTGATCATTGTTAATATACCCGGTCATTCTCCTACAGAACATGGTGATATGGGCTTCTGGGCAACTGGTCTCACTATATTTCTCAAATTCAGGCATCTTAAACTTGTGAGGGAATACTAAGTCTGGAACCAAGCTCAGATCTTTCGCATCGATTCCATGGTGACTATCGGCGCTCTCCAGGGCTTTGAATTTTTCCTCAAACCATTTACACCTATCCTCCCATTGTTTTGACAGTTCGATGTTTGCCTTCTCTTTTTCAGCCATTTCATCGTAATCAAGAATAACAAGATTCACTGGGTTATCTCTAGGATTAGAACCTGGTCTAACCTCGGTCTGAATCTGCGTATGCAGAGGCGTAAAGTCTAGAGGATAGATAGGTCTATCCTTGTTTTCTCCTTAATCTTTAACCATATGACACTTCCCTTTATTTACACCTTTAGTCAGTAGGTAGGTCAATTCAGCCATCGCATCTTTTTGAGCCTTGATCAATTTTTCTGTCATGTCTTCTTGAATTTTTTCTAGTCGCTCTTGCATTTGTACTTGTAACTGTTCTTGCATATCCTTTTGCATTTGCTCCAGTTTCTCTAATCTTTGGTCCATTTCCTTAATTTTACGACGAGTACCGTATTGATGCTTAATGGGTGAGCTTTTGTCGGTTTCCAGATTAGCTGAAATAAATTTACTCAATTAGACCCTTTCAATGGACTTTAATGCATGTAATGCAAATGCATGAAATGTATGCCTAAAGAGACATTGATTTTGATTCAATTACATTTAGAAAACTTTTCTAGAAAGAAAATTCCCTTACATAAAATGGATACACGTACGGCCTCACCCTCATATTCCAAGAAACAACATCGATCTTTTTCTTCAAGCACATGTTTGAGGTAATCTCGCCAATAGATGCCATCGCTAGCTCCTTTTCCCGATCTTGTCGCGATCCATCATTTACCCGTCTTCGTCAGGCTCGTCAGCTTCTTTAAGGGGTTGGGAGGTCGAAGGCTCTTAGACAATCACCTTGAATCCTCAGGCTACGAAGTAAAGATCACGAACTCTTCCATCGCTCTTCTTGTGTTTCTCAGAATATATTCGGGAAGTCGTATTGTTTTCCACTTTATCAAGGAATTCGTATTCCATGACAAGCTTTCTAATTTAGTAATCAAACTTGAATCAATACCTCCTTCCTAAGATGTAAATGCAATGCAATCTCAATCAAAACACAACAAAAGAGGTTGGTACAAAACAGAAGTAAACAAGGAAAACAGAAAGTACCTAATCAGGTAACCACTAGGGATTTGGAGTGGCTCTACCTAGGTTAAGTTCCTAAGTCCACTATATGAGGTTTGGCTCTAAAGATAAGGTACCCGAACCAGCAGATTCCTCAATCTTCACCCATTATAGGCTCATACAGACCGAGTTCGGTTCAGGGGAATACATTTCCTTATGGCTGCACGGAGATGAAAATCTCACGAAGACATAGGTACGGATGTATCCCGGAAGTGATCAACTATCCTGCACGGAGGTGAAAACCTCACGAAGGACTAGTTTCTCACTCTCACTTAATAAGGACTAGACTAAACAGTCTTATGCAAAATGATGCCAAAATATACAACTTAATTTACACTAATCATGCAAACAAGTGCTAAGAAAATATCGTAATTTTTCCAAATCAATTTTCGGCAATAAGACAGAAAACAATCAATTTTATGGCTTGACTCTCTAAATGTCCCCAGCGGAGTCGGCAAGCTGTCGAAACCATTTTTTTGGGGGGATTTGAAAAATGGGTATTGATTTTGAAAATAGAAATGGGAGTCGCCATCGATCTTTTATTGTGGTGTGATCGGATCACCTTGAAAATAATTTTAGGTCTGCGAATTTTGAGAAAATAGGTTCGGGAGTCGGTTACGCACGAGGAAGGGTTAGCACCCTCATGACGCCCAAAATTGGTACCGAATTGATTGTTTAATGTCTTAGTGTCGAAATTTTGAAAAGATTTTAAAATACGATCCTTTTGTTTTGAAGTTAAATTTGACTTTAAAAAAACTATGCATTTTGAGAAGGATATCTGATTATTTGGACC
Organism: Gossypium raimondii; assembly: GCF_025698545.1. Classification (NCBI taxonomy): domain Eukaryota; kingdom Viridiplantae; phylum Streptophyta; class Magnoliopsida; order Malvales; family Malvaceae; genus Gossypium; species Gossypium raimondii. The sequence continues at coordinate 41,971,178 of NC_068567.1, read as the reverse complement.
AAAAGAGAAGATCAAAACCTAGTAAGTTAGGGTTCGATTTCACCAAATTCTCAAATATTGAATATTGCCTTTATTATTAGAATCCTCGTCTCGAAAAAATAACACGTCATATCCAATGCGTTAGGACACAACGTTTCGAATTCCCGAGAATGGGTTTTTATTTGAAATTTGTATGTTTGAAAATTTTTGATTATTTAGACTCGACGAGGAAATTGGAACCCAATACGTTAGGGCTCAACTCTCTCGAGGATTCCAAACATCGAGTATTTTGAAGATTTTTGAATAAATTGGTTTTGATACTTAGATGATATGAAACATAACCTTTTAAGCGAATAAAATGCAATAGAATAGTAATGTACAATGCGAATAGATTATTCGTAAATTTAAATACACTAACGAATACAAACCATCAATTAATACAAACAAGGAATACCGTAAACATAAGAGTAGTGATTACATGTAAATATTAACATTTAAAAGCTAATGAATTAAAATCAATAATATACATATATTAATTTAAATAAGTAACACATATGGGACGGAAAACTTAATGTAAATATTATATATATATATAAAGAGTTGAAATAAACTAAGTATATAATAAAATAAAATTAAAAAATAGACATGCGAAACAAAAAGTGATAAAACTAAATAAGCAGTATGTAAACATGCTTTTAAATAGTTAATATAAATCAATTTAAAGCAAATAATATAGGTTAATTTTAAAATAAATAATATGTAAAATAGCTTAAAATAAAATGACATATAAAATAACTTGAAACAAGAATCTATAAAACAAGTTAAAATAATCACATACAAATATAATATAATATATATATACGCATACGAAAAATTTTAAATAAAATAAACCAAAATAAACTAATTTTAAAATAACATATAAAATAGGTGACTAAAACTAAAGTATAAAAATACATGAAAAAAAATTTTGAATATTTAGGAAAAAATTACAGGATAACAAAAAGCTAAATAGATTAATAAATAAAGCTTAAACAATTTAATGGGTAAATAGGGATTAAATCAGACTAAAAGTAAAATTGAAAGGCAAAAAATGAAAATATGATAAAGAGGAGGGGGCCGACTGCAAATAAACCATAGCCCCAAAACGCAACACTTCAATGGACTAAATCAAAACAAAATAAAACATTGTGGCTAAATTAAAAAAATAAAATAACGAAAAAAGGGCCAAATTGCAACGCGCTACGAAGTTAGAGGGACTTATAGCGCAAATAGACCATTGAGCCAAAAGGGCGCGGATCCTTCCCCGGGTCGGGTCACCGCGCGGGTTGCTAGGGTTAGTCGGCTAATACGACACCATTTAAGGGCCACTGAAACAGGCCCTAAACGGTGCCGTTCTACACGCTATAAAAGGCCCCCTGTTGAAACCCTAAAAAAAAGTCTATTAAAACAAACGCTAGCCCCTTACTCTCTGAGCCGCTTCGGCAAAATATTGTCCCAGGGCCCTCTCCCCTTGCCACGACTCCGATCACTACGGAGGATGAAAAGGTTCGGCCCCCCAGGTACGCTTTCCTTTTCTTTTTATTATTTGTTTCCTTTAATAAACAATAAAAAAAGCGAAAATAAAAAGAAAGAAAAGAACAAGATGATTTGTGAACGAGAAAGCAAAAACCAAAAATCACCTTTCAAGTTTTCTTTTGTATTCGAATCTGCCTGTTTTTTTTACTGTATGTGTGAGGGGAAAAAAGAAAAGAAAAAAAAGCCACCTTTTTTACATCGTAATCTTTGACTTTACAGCCGAATCAGAAAAGAAAAATGAAGACCCAAAAATCCCCTCATATTCCTCTCTCTTTTCTGTTTTTTCTATTTCTCTTTGATTTCTCTCGATTTTTGCCCTATTTTTTTGCTTCTTTGTCTTTGCTTTTTTTTTTTGTTGTCTGTTCTTTGTGTGCGTTCGTTTGTTAGTTTTCTCGCAGTGTGCACGGAGACCGTCATTGGCTTGGAGCGGTGTATTGCGTGAAGGCGTGGTCCCTGGCGGTGGCGTGGCTTGGCTCGTGGGGCCGAAGGAAGGCTGGAGGCGCGCTTGTGGTGTGTTGGGGTGGTGGCTAAGCCGCGTGAAGGCTAGGGTTTCTGAGTTTGGGGCATATTTTGGGCTAGGTTGGGCCGAATTAGGTTAAATGATTTGGGGTTATTAGGCTAGGCTTAGGCTAGTTGGGCTAGGTGTAATGGCCTAGAATTTTTGTAATTTAGACTGGACTTTTTTTTAATTTTAATTTGGTTTTATTTTATTGACGAGCCCGGGTAAATTGGCCTACTACAATGGTTTGTCTTAGCATGAAACCTCAGGGGGTAACCGAGGATCTGATTAAATTGCGTGCTTTCCCTTTCTCCCTAGCAAATTCCGCTAAAGAATGGTTATTTTATTTACCCCTTAGATCTATTACAACTTGGGTTGATCTATCTTGTTTGTTTCTGAACAGGTTTTTTCTAGCGTCTCAAACAGCTGAGCTAAGAAGAGAGATCGTTGGAATATGGCAAAAAGAAGCTGAGTCCCTTTACAATTATTGGGAGTGGTTTAAGAAGTTATGTACAAGCTGCCCACAACATGGTATAACGGAGCAATCTCTCCTCTAATATTTTTACGAAGGTTTGAAGCCCATGGAGATGAATATGGTAGACACTGCTAGTGGAGGAGCATTGGTCAACATGACTCCCCAACAAGCGAGAGACTTGATCTCCACGATGGCTGCAAATTCTCAGCTGTTTCGAGCCAATACTAATCCCCCTAGAAGGGTTCACCACCTAAGTAATTCAACCTTAGAGGGTGAAGTTGATAGACTTACTAATATGATGAACTCTCTTATTGCATAAAAAGCGAAGACAGCCTGGTTATGCGAAATATGTGCTACACCTGATCATGCAACTGATGCATGTCCCAGTTTGTATGATGATACCATGGCCCATCTAGATACTATGGGAACTTTCCCTAGGCCGCCACAAAGGCGATACGACCCCTATGCTAATACCTACAACCCAGGGTGGAGGGACCATCCTAACTTAAGTTATGGGGCTAATCCACAAAATAACCAGCCATACCAAAATCGGTTTCCGCAACAGCCGCAAGGTTCAGGTAATTTTTTAGAAACTATGGTCAATAAGTTAGAAGCTAATGTTCTTGATTTTCAACAGCAAACTCTTAATTTCCAAAAAGAGACAAAGTATTTCCAATAGAAAATCGAGGCGTCCATCAGAGAGTTGACCACATCGATCGAGAAATTGACCTCTCAATGGAAGCTGCCGTCACAAACAGAACCAAACCCTAGACAAAATGCAAATTCAGTGATGTTGAGAAGCGAGAATGTACTAGAACCAATTCCTGACAGAAATCTTGGCTAAGAAATCGTCCAGAAAAAACTTGAGAAAGACGAACAGGTCCGACCGAAGCCGACATTGCCTAAAAATTCAACCTCCATTTCCAGAAAGATTCAACCAGTGGTGAAGAGGTAAAGAGGACAAAGAAATCCTCAAAACATTTAGGAATGTCGAGATTAACATTCCGCTGTTGGACGCCATCAAGAAAATACCGTGGAATGCTAAATTTCTTAAAGAGAATTGCACTAACAAGCAAAAATTAATAGGTACTGAAAGGGTGAATGTTGGTAAAAATGTATCCGCAGTGTTACAGTGAAAAATGCCGGCAAAATGCAATGATAGGGGCATGTTTGTAATACCATACAAAATAGGCAATATGGGAATTGAAAAGACTATGTGTGATCTAGGGGCTTCTATAAATGTAATGCCGTATTCTATTTATGAATCACTTAACACGAGTTTTTTGACAAAAATAAGTGTTATCATTCAATTGGCGGACAGTTCTGTTATGCATCCAGAAGGAGTCCTTGAGGATGTTCTGGTAAAAGTTAACGAGCTTATTTTCCCTACAGATTTTTATGTGATCAAAATGGAGGAGGATAGCACTCCTGGATCTTTAGATCTCCTACTGGGTTGACCGTTCCTTTGTACAGCTAGTACTAAAATTGACGTTTGAGGTGGAACTCTCACGATGGAGTTTGATGGGGAGATCGTAAAGTTTAATGTCTACAACACCATTAGCCATCAAAGCGAAATCTTGAGCGTAAATTGTATCGACATAATTGACTCTTTGGTGGAAGAAAATTTTGAGTCAATTTATGGAGATAATTATGAAGTTGATAAATTTGAATTTGTTAATGAGTTATTATCTCCAAATACTAAACTGTTACCTTCTGTTATACAGGTACAAGAGTTGGAGTTAGAACCCGCAGGAAAGGCAAGGAAATTAAACTTCCAAGACTTAGAAGAAATTCTCAATAATGCCTACGAGAATACTTGCATTTATAAAGACAAGACAAAATTGTTTCACGATAAGAGACTAGCTCAGGAGCATTTTTCGGTAGGACAAAAAGTTTTACTTTATAACTCCGTGTTAAAGTTATTCCCAGGTAAGCTTCGATCATGATGGCAATGACCTTTTATTGTTACTGAAGAGTTCACATATGGAGTAACACTTAGAGTGCATTGAGGCCCGACTTGAAACCTTTGGCCAGCACCTGACCAAGCTCATTGTCGTCATATGCGATCGACAGTAACAACACAGGGAGTTTTTCTAAACTTTTCTACCTATTTATTTCTTTTCGTCCATATTGAGGACAATGTGCTTTTAGTAGGGGGAGATACTCTTAGTTATTACTGTAATTTTCTGCTATGATATAAACACATCTAAAATATTTATTTTTGGGGAAGGGTAATACCCTACCAGTAATAATCTCTAATAGACTCTCCACACATTAAGAGAAAAGTTTGGTTCATGTACTAAAAAGTCATAAGGAGGTGATTGGTTGGACCATTGCAGACTTAAAAGGGATAAACCCTTTGACGTGCACACACAGAATCTACTTGGAGGAAGACACGAAACTGAGGCGAGAGGCGCAAAGACAACTAAATTTGAATATGATGGAGGTAGTAAAAAAATAAATAATCAAGCTTCTGGACGCTGACATAATTTACCCTATTTCTGACAGTAGGTGGGTAAGTCCGGTACAAGTCATGCCCAAGAAAACAGGTGTGACAGTAAAGAAAAATGCTAAAGGTGACTTGGTACCTACTCGAGTACAAAATGGGTGGCGCATCTACATTGATTACAGGAAGTTGAACTCATACACTAGAAAAGATCATTTCCCTCTTCCTTTTATAGATCAGATGCTTGAAAGATTAGCTGGAAAAACTCACTTTTGTTGTCTTGATGGATACTAAGGTTTCTTTCAAATTTCAGTCGCACCAGAGGACCAGGAAAAGACCACTTTTACATGCCCATTCGGTACATTTGCATACAGAAGGATGTCATTCAGTCTTTGGAATGCGCCGGCCACCTTCCAGAGATGCATGATAAGTATATTTTCCGAATATGTGGACAAAATTATCGAATTTTTTATGGATGATTTTATTGTATATGAGAATTGTTTTGATGAATGCCTTAAAAACCTAATGATAATGTTAAGGAGGTGCATAGAATTTAATCTTGTCTTGAATTATGAAAAGTGTCATTTTATGGTAGACAAGGGTTTAATTCTGGGCCATGTTGTTTCATCTAAAGGAATTGAGGTCGATAAGGCCAAAATTGATATTATATATTCTTTACCTTATCCCTCCACTGTGAGGGAAATTCGTTCTTTCCTTGGCCATGCAGGGTTCTACAAGCACTTCATAAAGAACTTTTCAAAGGTAGCTGAACCACTGTATGAGTTGTTGCAGAAGGATAAGAAATTTGAGTTTGGTCCAAAATGTAAGGAGGCATTTGATACACTCAAGCAAAAGTTAGTCTCCGCTCCTATAGTGCAACCGCCAGATTGGAAATACCCATTTGAAATTATGTGTGATGCCAGCGAGCACAATGTAGGAGCCGTGTTGGGGCAAAGGATAGACAAAGAACCGCATGTCATATGTTATGCATCAAAACCTCTAGATGCTACGCAGAGCAACTACACCATTACGGAAAAAGAACTCTTAGCAGTTGTATTTACTTTAGATAAATTTCAACCTTATTTATTGGGATCTAAAGTAATTATTTTTTCTAATCATGCAGCCCTCAGGTACTTGATCGCGAAGAAGGAAGCAAAACCGAGGCTCATTAGGTGGATTTTGCTACTCCAAGAATTTGACATCGAGATTCGAGACAAAAAGGGATGCGAGAATTTAGTGGCTGACCACTTAAGTAGAATAAAAGTACGTTTTGATGACATCCCTATTAAGGAAGAATTCCCTGATAAGAGCCTATTCTCGATCGAGGCACGTCTCCCATGGTATGCAGATATAGTAAACTTTATAGCCATAGGATCGTTACCCACTGAGTTAGCACGTTCCGTGAGGAACAACCTTAGACGCGATGCTCGATATTACATTTAGGATGACCCACACTTGTGGAAACACTGTTTAGACCAGATAATACGAAGATGTGTTCCAGAAACTGAGGTAACTTCTATCCTTAATTTTTGTCATGCTGAAGCTTGCGGAGGTCACTTTGGCCCTGAGCGGACCGCTCATAAGGTGTTAGAATCTGGGCTATATTAGCCCACAATTTTTTGGGACGCATATAACTTCTGTAAGTCTTGCGATAGGTGCCAACATACAAGTAACATCATTAAACGAAATCAAATGCCCCTTTCCCCAATTCATGTATGCGAAATATTTGATGTATGGGGCATCGATTTCATGGGCCCATTTATATCTTCATTTGGCAATGTATATATAATTCTTGCAGTAGACTATGTTTCGAAGTGGATAGAAGCAAAGCCTACTCACAATAATAATGCCAAAACTGCTGTGGAGTTTCTAAAATGAAATATTTTTTCAGGTTTGGCACACCTCGAGCCCTAATCAGTGATCGTGACACCCACTTTTGCAATAAGGTCATGGAGGCACTGTTGGCAAAATACAGAGTCCACCACCGTATAGCTACGGCTTACCATCCCCAAGCGAATGGTAAGCCGAGGTCTCGAACAAGGAAATCAATACTTTTTAGAGAAAACAGTTTGTCCTAACCGAAAGGATTGGAGCCTTCGGCTAAATGACGCACTTTGGGCCTATCGGACTGCGTATAAGGGACCGATTGGCATGATCCCGTATCAACTTGTTTTTGACAAAGCTTGTCACCTTCCAGTCGAACTGGAACATAAAGCCTATTGGGCCATTCGACAATGTAACATGGAGTTAGAACCTGCAGGAAAGGCAAGAAAAATAGACATCCAAGAGTTAGAAGAAATTCACAATTATGCCTACGAGAATGCTTGCATTTATAAAGACAAGATAAAGTTGTTTCACGATAAGAAAATAGCTCAGAAGCATTTTTCGGTAGGACAAAAAGTTTTACTTTATAATTCTGTGTTAAAGTTATTCCCAGGTAAGCTTCGATCACGATGGCAATGACCTTTTGTTGTTACTGAAGTATTCATACATTAAGCGATTGAAATAGAAATTGAAGAATCTGGAAAGTGGTTCGTAGTCAATGGCCAGCGTTTGAAGCCATTTTATGAGATTTTCAAGCCCACACGGTTGAGAAAATCCATTTGGAATCACCATAGGACCAATAACAATGTCGAGCTAACGACGTTAAACAAGCGCTTGTTGGGAGGCAACCCAATTTTTATTATTTATTTAATGTGGTCGTTGAAAGCACAAAAAATATCCTACCCCTAATAAATAATGGAAAGAATAGTAAAAGGGAAGTAGGGTCAAATCCTTAGGGACTGGATTTGCACAATATCTTGTTCCGTGAAATCCCGACAAAATCTTTCCCAAGAAAACCTTCTTGCCTGGAAAAAAATAAAAATAACAGAATTAAAGGTTTGGATCTGGAAATGAAAAATAAAATAAAAACAGAATTAAGAATATTAAATCGAAAATTTGAGAAATTAAAAATAGAGTTGAGAGAAAGGAAATTCTTATGGGAGATTCCAGCCTCCAGTTGTCTCATTTTGCCTTGGGTTCAATCCTCGACTTTTAGATGATCCTTCCCAAACCGAATAAGCCAGTTATAATGGAAGAGGACACCTACGACCACCAGCTCCAAGTATTTAGACTTACGATTTACTGGAACCTGACTCTAGCCAACAATCGCTTCTGTGGGATCGTCTTATGCTAGATCAACGTTTCTAAATGGCGAATCTCACGCCATTTTGTCTCTTGAGCTCTCCAACCTCTGACGCAGTAAGCTAACGAACCGACTGTGCAACCTTCCCAAAACATACAAAGCGGCTGCCTTTGCATACGTTGAAAAGCTTACTTCTTAAGGGACATGGACGGAAGAGTTAGCCCCGTAGTGCGGAGAAACGATGAATACTCAGCGAGGAGGCTAAGCACGGACTCAAAGCCTCAAGAACCCTTTTTAGGGAATATTGACAACTTTCGGCTAGATGGTTTAGTGGCTCATGGTTGTGGTGGAAAAGAAAATAAATATAATAAAAATAGAGATTTTATTGAAAGGAAATATGAGAAGAACAAAATCCTAGACTTTTGGGGAGAGAGTGTTTACAGAAAAAGATGGATCTCTTTTGAGTTACTTCACCCACTATTTATAGTGCTAGGGGAGATAGTCTAATCCTACTTAAATTCCTAAAAGATAAATACATTTAATTGAAGATACATAAAGATAAATAAAATAAAACCCTAAAATTAAATAATCCTTAATAATTATCTTAATATTAATTATCCTAATATAATTAAAATAGAGTCTGATAGAATAAAATCTATTCTTTTTTGCATTTCAACCCTTGTGTCCTCCATGCTTGCACTTTTGGCACAAACTTTTCCTTGTGTCTCACATTGGCCCATTTTATCTCTAAATTCACTCTTTTGGCCCTTAATTTTGCTTTTGCCTCAAATTTAGTCCATATGAGATAAAAGATCATAAATAGCTCAAATTAGCAGGATCATACTCAGAATAAATACATAATTAATACATAAAGTACGTTATTCTAGACTGTTATCAAATTCCCCCTACTTAGCCCATGCTTGCCCTCAAGTATGGTTCTTATCTACTGTGAAAGTTAGATTCTGCCATAAAAGAAATAACACTCCAAAGTTTTATAAAAATCAGTAAAAAATGCATATCAAATATAAAAGGAACCCTAAGCTTGTTTTAAGTAAAACAGAAAAAGTTTTCCAATTAATACACGTAAAAATTAGAATCAACTTGAATTATTTAATGAAAATTAGGTAAATTTCCAAACCTACCAAGACACCCTATTTGTTTCCTTCTTTAGTCCCCAAATTATATATATATTTTCTTTTCTTTTTCCTTTTTTTATGCTTTAGGAATATACTGAACCTTTTGACGCGAAGAGAAATGATAGCCAAGCACCCCACCACGGTTACTCAGCCCAAGAGACTCCTAATTTATTATAATTTTTTCATAAGAACACATCGAACCTTTTGACGCGAAGAGAGATGACAGCCAAGCACCCCACCCCGGTTACTCAGCCCAACATGTTCTTAAAAATTAATTCCGGTTAGCGAAGTTTTACCTAACACATCACACAACCTTTTGACGCGAAATAGGATGACAACCCAAGCACCCTACCCCATTTACTCAGTCAGTCACGTTTTTAAGTTGCACTCATAACCACGGAAACATTAAACGACATTTTAATAATAACTTTTTTTTGTGGACTTTAGAGAAAAACAATCAAGTGTCAAAAATAAGTTTTAGTAATTACCTTAATAGTCATGAACATATTTTAGCATGCAAACATATTAAGTGTCCACTTTGTATTAAACTTGATCAATTTTACGAAAAGCAAGATAAAGTTAACTCTATGAATTAAAATTATTTTTAGCCTAATAAGAATAAAACAGAGGAGATGACATCAATTATGAAAAATTCGTAATTTCCTCAGAAAACAAGAATCATGCTTGTATGTCAAACAGTAGGTAATTTTTGGCAAAAATCTTGAGCATGAAAAGAGGCAGATAAATATGGACAAAATGGAGCCTCAAGCAGCAACACCAGCCAAAAATAATCACAGAAACAGCAACAACAACCAAAATAGGTAGAAAAGTGCTCAATGTGGACGAAAAGAAATCAATAGGTAGAAAAGTTTACAAAAACTCCCTGTGTTGTTACTGTTGATCGCATATGATGGCAATGAGTTCGGTTAGATGCTGGCCAAAGGTTTCCAGACAGGCCTCAATGTGCTTTAAGCGTTGCTCAGCGGTTTTCTTCGCATTTTTGCTCTGTTTTATCTAAGCAAAAGAAGAGAAATTTATTAATATCCAAATAAGTAATAAATAATAAAATAAAATAAAGTAAAGAACAAAATAATAAATACTAAAAAATAAAAATAAAAATTGGGTTGCCTCCCAACAAGCGCTTGTTTAACGTCGTTAGCTAGACGCCGTTATTTGTTCTATGGTGGTTCCAAATGGATTTTCTCAACCGTGTGGGCTTGAAAATTCTCATAAAACGGCTTGAACCACCGGCCATTGACTACGAACTACTTTCCAGATTCTTCACTCTCTATTTCAATCGCTCTATGTGTGAACACTTCAGTAATAATAAAATGTCATTGCCATCGTGATCGAAGCTTACCTGGGAATAACATTAACACGGAGTTATAGAGTAAAGATTTTTGTCCTACCAAAAAATGCTTTTGAGCTATTCTCTTATAGTGAAACAACTTTGTCTTGTCTTTATAAATACGAGCATTCTCGTAGGCATTATTGTGAATTTCTTCTAACTCTTAGATGTCTAATTTCCTTGCCTTTCCTGCGGGTTCTAACTTCAACTCTGGTGCTTGTATAACAGAAGGTAACAGTTTAGTATTTAGAGATAATAACTCATTAACAAATTCAAATTCATCAAGTTCAGAATTATCTCCATAAATTGACTCAAAATTCTCTTCCACCAAAGAGTCAATTATGTCGATTCGATTTACGCACAAGATTTCGCTTGGATGACTAATGGCGTCGTAGACATTAAAATTTATGATCTCCCCATCAAACTCCATCGTTAGAGTTACACTTTTAATGTCGATTTTAGTACTAGCTGTACTAAGGAACGGTCGACCCAGTAGGAGATCTAAAGATCTAGTAGTGCTATCCTCCTCTATTTTGATCACATAAAAATCTGCAGAGAAAATAAGCTCGTCAACTTTTACCAAAACATCCTCAATGACTCTTTCTGGATGTACAACAGACCTGTCCACCAATTGAATGATAATACCTGTTTTTGTTAAAAAAACTCGCGTTAAGTGATTCATAAATAAAATATGGCATTACATTTATAGAAGCCCCTAGATCACACATTGCCTTCTTAATTCCCGGATGACCTATTTTGCATGGTATTGCAAACATGCCCCTATCATTGCATTTTTCCTGCATTTTCTACTGTAACACTGCGGATACATTCTCACCAATATTCACCCTTTCATTACCTGTTAATTTTCGCTTGTTGGTGCAAAGCTCTTTAAGAAATTTAGCATACCGTAGTATTTACTTGATGGCGTCCAAAAGCGGAATGTTGATCTCGACATTCCAAAATGTTTCGAGGATTTCCTTGTCCTCTTTACCTCTTCGACACTAGTTGAATCGTTCTGAAAATAAAGGTTGAATTTTAGGTAATGGAGACTTCGGTCGGACCTGTTCGTCTTTCTCAGGTTTTTTCTGGGCGATTTCTTGGCCAATATTTCTGTCAGGAATCGGTTCTAGTACCTTCCTACTTCGCAACATCACTGTATTTTCATTTTGTCTAGAGTTTGGTTCTGTTTGTGACGGTAGCTTCCCTTGAGAGGTTAATTTCTCGATCGACGTGGTCAACTCTCTAATGCACGCCTCAGTTTTCTGTTGGAAATCCTTCGTCTCTTTTTGGAAAGTAAGAGTTTGCTGTTGAAAATCAAGAACATTAGCTGCTAACTTATTAACCATGGTTTCTAGAAAATTACCAGAGCCTTGCGGCTGTTGCAGAAACCGATTTTGGTATGGCTAGTTATTTCGTGGATTAGCCCCATAACTTAAGTTAGGATGGTCCCTCCACCCTGGGTTGTAGGGTGGAGGGATATTGCCTTTGTGGCGGCCCAGGGAAATTTCCCACAGTATCCAGATGGGCCATGGTATCATCATACAAACTGGGACATGTATCAGTTGCAAGATCAGGTGTAGCACATATTCTGCATAATCGGGCTGTCTTCGCTTTTTCTGCAATAAGAGAGTTCATAATATTAGTAAGTCTATCAACTTTACCCTCTAAGGTTGAATTACTTAGCTGGTGAACCCTTCTAGGGGGTTCAGTATTGGCTCGGAACTGCTGAGAATTTGCAGTCGTAGTGGAGATCAAGTCTCTCGCTTGTTGGGGAATCATGTTGACCAATGCTCCTCTACTAGCGGCGTCTACCATATTCATCTCCATGGGCTTCAAACCTTTGTAAAAGTATTGTAGGAAAGATTGCTCCGTTATACCATGTTGTGGCAGCTTGCACACAAGTTCTTAAATCACTCCCAATAATCGTAAAGGGACTCAGCTTCTTTTTGCCTTATTCCAACGATCTCTTTTCTTAGCTCAGCTGCTCGAGATGCTGGAAAAAATCTATTCAGAAACAAACGAGATAGATCAGCCCAAGTTGTAATAGATCCAGGGGATATATAAAATAACCATTCCTTAGCGGAATCTGATAGGGAGAAAGGGAAAGCACGTAATTTAATCTGATCCTCAGTTACCCCCTAAGGTTTCATGCTAAGACAAACCATATGAAACTCTTTCAGATTCTTGAGGGTATTTTCATTTGCAACCCATGAAAAGTTGGCAGTAACTAGATTAAACCTAACTTCAACTCAAAATCAATATCTACAGTAGGATACGCGATGCACAATGGCGGTTGTTCTGTCAGAGCTTCGGCTAGTTGCCGAACATTTGAGCCATTGGTTGGTGTGCTATATTCGGGTTTTCATTAACCCTATCGTTAAGCACTTCTTTTGGTGAGTCGACTTTTACTTTTTCGCTTTCAAGTGTTTGAATAGGGTTTTCGTTAACCCTAGACTTAGTTTCATCGTCGACTTCGATTTCTTGTGGTGGGTTACTTTGAGTTCCAACCACCGGTGACTGCTTTTTCAGTAACTTTGTCTCATTGCGATTGGCTCTAGCAGTCTTCTCAATTTTTGAATCGAAAGCAAGAGTACCTGGAGTAAATCTGGTCATAAGAAACAAAAAAACAAGATTAGTACGTTGCCAGTCCTCGGCATCGGCGCCAAAATTTGATGAGGTCATTGAAAGCACCAAAAATATCCTATCCCTAATAAATAATGAAAAAGAATAGTAAAAGGGAAGTAGGGTCAAATCCTCAGGGACTGGATTTGCACAATATCTTGTTCCATGAAATCCTGGCAGAATCTTGCCCAAGAAAACCTGCGTGCCTGGAAAAAAATAAAAATAACAGAATTAAAGATTTGAATCTGGAAATGAAAAATAAAATAAAAATATAATTAAGAATATTGAATCAAAAATTTGAGAAATTAAAAATAGAGTTGAGAGAAAGGAAATTCTTATGGGAGATTCCAGCCTCCAGTTGTCTCGTTCCATCTTCGGTTCAATCCTCGGCTTTTAGATGATCCTTCCCAAACCGAATAAGCCAGTTATAGTGGAAGAGGACGCCTACGACCACCAGCTCCAAGGATTTAGACTTACGATTTATTGGAACCTAACTCTAGCCAACAATCACTTCTGTGGGATCATCTTATGCTAGATTAACGCTTCTCAATGGCGAATCCCGCGCCGTTTTATCTCTTTGGCGCCAACCTCTAACGCAGTAAGCTAACGAACCGACTGTGCAACCTTCCCAAAACATACAAAGCGGTCGCCTTTGCATACGTTGAAAAGCTTACTTCTTAATGGACATGGACGGAAGTGTCAGCCCCGTAGTGTAGAGAAATGATGAATACTCAGTGAGGAGGCTAAGCCTCAGGAAACTTTTTTGGGGAATATCGACAACCTTCGGCTAGATGGGTTTAGTGGCTCATAGTTGTGGTGGAAAAGAAAATAAATATAACAAAAATGGAGATTTTATTGAAAAGAAATATGAGAAGAACAAAAGCCTAGACTTTTGGGGAGAGGGTGTTTACAGAAAAAGATGGATCTCTTTTGAGTCACTCCACCCCTATTTATAGTGCTAGGGGAGATAGTCTAATCCTACATAAATTCCCAAAAGATAAATACATTTAATTGAAGATACATAAAGATAAATAAAATAAAATCCTAAAATTAAATAATCCTTAATAATTATCTTAATATTAATTATTCTAATATAATTAAAATAAAGTCTGATAGAATAAAATCTCTTCTTTTTGCATTTCAACCCTTGTGTCCTCCATGCTTGCACTTTTGGCACCAACTTTTACTTGTGTCGCACATTGGCCCATTTATCTCTAAATTCACGCTTTTGGCCCTTAATTTTAATTTTGCCTTAAATTTAGTCCCTATGAGATAAAGATCATAAATAGCTCAAATTAGCAGGATCATACTCAGAATAAATACATAATTAATACATAAAAATACATTATTCTAGAGTGTTATCAATTCAAGATGGATGTTCAAGTTTGGAACTTCAAGCTACAGTATAGGTGAGTATTAGGTGAGTATCTATCTTGGCTCCTGTATGTGAACTGTTCAAGTGGAGATATATATGATGATAACATCTCGGATAATTGGTTAGTGTGTATGCGAAGTAATGTAAACATTCTATATGTGTAATGATGATATGATTAGGTATTGTTTGAATAAGAAGTTAAATGGTAAGTATGCATGTGAAATTTAATATGAGAAACTAAAAATCAGAGAAGTATGTGAACAAATCTGGGTAAGTAACTTCTGAGTAAAACATCCATTTGTGATGCCTCTAGTAGGATAATTATATTGTTAAGATCACAATGTAAAAATATGTGTAAGTCCATGTGGTAGAAACCTATGATATTATATGACAACGAAAACACTCATGGTAATGCCTCCAGTAAGACAAAGATTGGACTAACAGATCACGACATTAGAACGTCTAAGTCCATATGGCTGATACCCATAGCATGATTATGAGAATATTCATGGTGATGCCTCCAATAAAATATGAATTGGAATGACAGATCACGACATGAAGTTAAGTATAAGACCATGTGGGAGGAAACCCACAACACTTTCTGATTTGGTCTAACGAGATAGTAAACACGTAATTCTCTATGATGCCTTAGTGGTGTATTCTGTAAGACCTTCATGGCGTATTCGACTAAGCCTCTCTGGCTTTTTTTGTGATGTTTATGTTACGTATTTTGTAAAGCCTTACTTGTAGCACCCCATTCCCGACCTTTAAGGAGGATTCAAGAATGGTGCGTTACAACCTTAAAGTCTTTTCTTTAGAAAAATGTAATTGGCGAAACCTCAGGTTTACAAAAACAGTCAGGTATATGCTATAGTAGTAATATATAAAACATTTAAGCCTTAGGACCCAAACACTTTTAAACCATAAAAATTCATTGTAAAGATTTAAGGAAAGAGCACGGTTTAACGGATACATTTTTAGTTACAAAATATTGTTCTTTAAATTTCAAGCCTTGATGCCACCCTTATTTGTCATGAATAATACAAAATCACTATAATCATCACACAGTTTGTATCCTCTAGCGTAGTCTTTAAAGGTTCTTTTATTTCTTCAGTGGTCCTGAGAAGGGAAGATAAATGGATTAAGTTCATCGAACTTAGTGAGTTCCAGAGAAAACATTATGATATTTATACATTACACATACAAAATGACTCTTCTTGTAACAACTTATTTTTAGTGGTGTCGAAAATAGTAATTTTGAGACCACAATTTCGATAAGTGAGTCAGTGTTTTATAATTTATTTAATATTTATATGATTATTACAGTTTCGTATTAAAATTTGGTTTGAAAATTTTAACGTTTATATAGTTAATTAAATAAAAGGACTAAATCATAAAAACTTCAAAAGTCAATTGCTATTAGTCAATTGTATTAAATGAATATTAATTCATGATTTGTAGGCTTTAAAATGGAATTAGACCATTAATAGAAATAATGGATGGTTTAGTTCATCATTTGGTTATATGTTAAGGTTAATTATAAGGGTAAAATAGTAAATTAGTAAATAAGAAAAGATAAACTAAAATAAAACAAAATCATCATCATCATCTTCATTAGCTTACCGCTGAATAGGGAGAAAGAAGAAAAAGATCGTAGTTGAAGTAAAAGGTTCGACCGAGCAAGGTTTTGTGCATATAAGTGATTTTATCTCATTATTAGTGATTTTATGTTTTTGTCCCCATGCCCAAAATTGCATGGTCTTGTCGTCCACATGGATAATTTGTGCATGGTCATCTTTTATTTATTTAAATCATGTTTCCATATACTACCTACATAGTGAAAAATACATACATTAATAAATTAACATGAATTAATATAAAATATGCATGAAAATCATGTCTAAAATTACTAATTAAGTAAAATTCACTTATTTCGATAATTATTACTCGAGATAAACATAATAATTAAGTAAAAAGGTGGTAAAAACATATAGAAAACCCTATATAATTTCGAGTTTACATCAGTGCCCCAAAATATGTACATGCAGGAACAAAAGAACCATGGACGTGCGGTGCTACGTAGTGCGGTGCTTGTAAGAAAACACGGGGTTAGTGAAATGAATAAGAATAAGTGGAGTTAATTGACCGAGATATTGTGTAGACATAGACGGCGGTTCTTTGGTCGGAGTCGATGACGAACCCATCGTGTGACCGTGTCTGGCCTTACATTGCTGGGGTGGTCGTCGTTGCCTCTTCTAATGAAGGTGCCTACTCCTCGCCTCCACCGATAGTAGATACAACATTCTGGCGACTTGAACCATGACATGTACTCTAAACAGGCCACAGTGTCTGTTGAGAAAAATGGTTCATGGAAGGGTAAGAATTCCATCCTACGATCCCAAATGTCTATGTAGTCCTTGTGAATCTCTTTCCAGTCCTCGTCATTCTCCCCTTGAAGGTCCACATTGTGCAACTTATTTATGTGTCGCAATGGCAGCTGAATTTTTTGCCTCCATCTGAATTGCCGCATCACTCGATCTGATTCGTATATTTCCACCATCGTGTACACTATCAACGGCACCTTCGCGTCCTACATCCTCTGACTGGCCAACAATTCTGGTGAGATGTAATTTATGATATCGGTGTCGGCATATGACATCCATTCAAACTGAAGTGAACAAGTAAATTCTGTTATCTACAAAATTTTATTTTACAAATCATTGCATAATTAATATATGTTTGAAAGAGTAAGTAGCTAATATCAACTTTTGAGCGTTGATCTAACAACAACCTAATATCTTTCAGTTGGTCGGGTAGTCCCACGTAACTCGGCCCATGGTTCTACCTGTATAAGCGATATGTTAGTTCAAACATATAATAAATAAAAACAATTATTATACAAACTACGTATTTATTAACAAATAATTTTACCTTGTCACCAACATGAACTTGTATGGGTTGCTCATTCAGGGATGTAGAAACGGTAGTCGCCACCAATCCTACAACTACAGCAGGAAAAGGCAACCACCGATTGAGATCATATTTGATTTCGTCGCCTGACACAACTCCTGGTACAACGTGGCCAACACGACGATCCCCAACCCAATTTTTCACATTCTTTGAAGTCCACTAAGTGTAGTAGTCACCTTATGTGCACCAAATTTCGAGATTTATCAGACATTAAAATGCCCCTGATTGATCTTAGAATGAATGCTCGGGCGTATTATCCTTTGACCATATTGGTTGCGTGCGGAGGAAGCTTCTTGAAATTGGTCTCCAACCACTTCATCTGTATCCAGCCACCTTCGAACGAGTTCAAGACCTTGCCCAATAATGTCGCGTAGAGGTCTTCTTTACTGAGAACTATCGTTGATTCCATGACAACTGACCCATCCACCAGTAGACTGAGTTATAACTCTACGTCCTCGAGTGTGATTGTACACTCGCCGCATATAAGATAGAAAGTGTGTGTTTCGGGCCTCCATTTTCCCACCAACTTTCTGATGAGTGTAGGATCGAGTTTGCATCCCCCAAGCATACAAGATGTATCAAGAATCCCGCCTCTTGCAAGTAACCACAAAGTTCGGTGATTGGAGGCATTGCCAAATTATGTATGATCCCTTCCAAAACAGGATCATTCACCTATTTATAAAAGACAAAAAAATTATTTTAAAATATTAAAAAAATTAAACTTAATTGAAAATAACGAAATTTAAAATTTCATCTTACCATTACTACTTGAGCGGCGAAAATGTGTTTCTCATCGAAACAAATTAAAGAGGTTTTCATTTGTGAAAACTTAATCTGAATGAATAAAATACAGAATAATTAAAAAACTAATATTTTTAAACGAGAATATCGAAAAGTTTAGAATAAGAGCTTGTGAAAATCGAGAGAATTTAGAGAGTTGAGAGAATAGAAAGATTTGAGAGAATAGGATGTGAGTGAAATAAAGTAAAATTTGGTGGTATTTATAGAGAAAAATTTTGGACCATTTGGCATTTAATTTTTTTTACTATTGGAATTAACCATTGGGGGAAACGCACACTGTTTCCAGCCAAGATGTAGAAAGCGCACTCAGTTGGACGCGCTTTCCTTTTCTCTCTTAAAAAATGACCTATTTCTTTAATTTTTGAAAAAAAAGACCTAAAACCCTGATTTAAAAGAAGACATATACCGCTAAATTAGCCAGTAAAATAATTCAATTAATTGAACGGAAAATTAAGTGATGTAAGTAAAAGTGAGCAAAATCTAATTTGATTCTAAAACTCGATAAAAAATTAAATTTTGAATTAGATAGTTCGAGTTATTTGAGTTAATCAAGTTATTTGAATCAACTCAAATAAAAATTAAGTTTTTCTATTTAACTTGAATATGAATTACACAATTTGAGTTATCCAAAATCAATAAGAAAAGGCAAAAGTACATCGTTTTGATAAATATTTACCTTTTCAAAGTTAAAAGCCAAAACCATTAAGTTAAAAGGCAAAACTACTTTGTTATCGTTTTGATAAATATTTACCTTTTCAAAGTTAAAAGCCAAAACCATTAAGTTAAAAGGCAAAACTACATTGTTTTGATAAATGTTTACTCATTAAGTTGAAAGTCAAAACCATTATATTATTTATGTAGTTAAATAATATTGTACTTCGTCTACTAGTTAAATAATCTATCCATGTAAACACAATATTTTGTATAAATAATAAGATTCGTTAACTCGACTAGAGATTTTTTGACTTGATTCGATTTGATTTGAAAAAAATTCAAATTGAATTCAATTTCTAAAATACAATTCATCAACTCGATTAAATTAAAATTTTTTAACTCAATTCAACTCGACTCGACTCGACTCGACTTGACTCGATCGAATACTCACGTACATGTATTTAAAAACCATTGCTTTCGAATTTTAACAGACCAAAATTTTGTAGTCACTGTTTAGATGTTGTCCTAAAGAGTCCTTGATCTTGACTCTTGGAGTTCATTTTTCACTCAATTTTTTGAACCAAAAAAGCGAAGAACCGTTGTAGAGCGAATCGTAAGTGGCGCAATAATAATCCTCCGTGATGCACCGTCCCAACCGCCGCCGATTCCACCACATTATAACCAGTAGCCGCCGCCACTACGCGACCAAATACATAGCCAAAATAACCTCAACTTCCCCGGGCGGTCGCTCCCTCTCCGCCGAAGTCTCCCTTCCTACCGTCGTCACCGACTCTCGCGGCTACCCGATCCCACGCTACCAACTCATCTGCAAAGTGACACACATCCTCACCAAATCCCAATCCCAATCCCAATCCAACCCTTTCGCCGATCTCTCACAGTACCTTTCGTCCCTCTCCCCAACCCTCACCACCGATGAAGCCTCCCTCATTCTCAAATCCCTAAGCTGCCCTTCCCTCGCCTTGAAATTCTTCCACTTTTGCTCCTCCCTGTCCCCCAATTTCCGCCACGACCCATTCACCTATTCTCGTCTCTTCCTCATCCTCTCCAAATCCTTGCGCCCCGATCGCTTCAACACCGTACGGTCGCTCCTCGATGACATGGAAAAGTCCGGCATACGTGGAAACATCTCCACTGTCAATATCCTTATAGGGTTTTTCGGGAACACTGAGGATTTGGGCACGTGTATGAGGCTAGTGAAGAAATGGGAGTTGAATATGAATGCTTACACTTATAAGTGCTTGGTTCAAGCTTACTTAAGGTCATTTGACTCAGGGAAAGCGTTTTCGGTTTATGGGGAGATGAAGAGGAAAGGTTACAAGTTAGATGTCTTTGGTTATAACATGTTGTTGAATGCTTTGGCGAAGGATGGGAAGGTTTGATCTTTATTTTAGTCTCTTCTTAATTGATTGATATGTTCTTACAAATTCGATTTGGTTTTCTTTTGACTACTGCTTAATGGTTTGTTTTGGTTTTCTGATTTCAAGTATTTTGGGGTTTAAAAGCAAATCCTGTGGTAGATTGTAAAAGCATAGATTCAAGGCTCATTTTCTTGGTGTTTTTGTTACTTCCTTTTTGCTACTTATTATCTGCGTTTACTTCTTAAACAGTTACTTGAACAGCAAATCTAAATTAATTGACTAAAAATGAATTAAGTACTAAAATGTAACACTATTTTGAACATGATTGTCTTACGTAGAAGTAAAATATTGCACTTCTTTCTCTAGATTTGATAATTATGGTATTTACTTTTACATTTTGCATCAGAACATGTTTCCCCCCTTTAAATATATATATTGTTACTGAATGCATCCATTTCAAGTGCCTTGAAGTGCTAATCTGATCTGCAGCATTTGACAGGTTGATCAGA
The DNA here is from genome assembly GCF_025698545.1 of Gossypium raimondii. NCBI lineage: Eukaryota > Viridiplantae > Streptophyta > Magnoliopsida > Malvales > Malvaceae > Gossypium > Gossypium raimondii. The sequence continues at coordinate 41,950,283 of NC_068567.1, read as the reverse complement.
CGTACATGGTTTTTGAAGACATGAAAAGAAAGCATTGTGTGCCGGATGATTATACGTACACAATTATGATGAAAATGAATGGAAAACTTGGTAGATGTGATGAATCACTGAAACTTTTTGATGAAATGGTGTCAAATGGCTGTTCTCTTAATTCGATTACTTATAATACTGTGATTCAGGCACTAGCCAATGGGCGGATGGTTGACAAGGTTATTAGCCTCTTCCGTGAAATGGTCGAGAATGGTTGTCGGCCCAGTGAATTTACATACAGTGTGATTCTAAATGTTTTGGTTGTGGAAGGGCGACTTAATAAACTAGATGAAGTTATTGAAATATCAAAGAAATATATGAGTAAGTCAATATATGCATATCTTGTAAGGACATTGAGTAAGCTGGGTCATGCTAGCGAGGCTCACCGGTTATTTTGCAACATGTGGAACTTTCACAATAAGGGAGACAAGGATGCATATGTTTCAATGTTGGAAAGCCTTTGTAGTGCTGGTAAAACAACTGAGGCAATTGATCTGCTAAGTAAGATTAAGGAAAAGGGAATCAATAGTGATGCATTCATGTATAACATGGTATTTTCTGCACTTGGTAGGCTAAAGCAAATATCCCATCTTCATGACCTTTATGAAAAGATGAAACAGCAGGGTCCTTCACCCGATATAT